>NW_026690947.1:0-35254 GCF_020826845.1 Diceros bicornis minor | reverse complement strand
GTGGATGTCCCGGGTGGGCCTGTGGAATGGGAGAGGGGAGGAAGTCTATTGTCATGCAGAGGGACATGGAAAGACTTGTCTGAAGCTTATCCCCTGCACTGGGGTCAGGTCGGGAAGGGACGGCACAGAGGTGAGCAGGAACCAACCGGCCTCTCTGTGGTGGGGCTGGCCCCGGGGCAGGCGTGGGGGTGATGGCTGGAAGTGGGATGGCGCGTGAGTTGGCACCAGCCAGCGGTGGAGGCAGAGACTCAGAGGTCAGGGATCTCTCTCTCTGTCTCTGTCTCTCTCTCTCTCCCTCAGGGAGCTGAGCAGAGTAAGGTGGCGCCCCCTGCCCACCTCGCCTACCTCTCCATGGGCCCTTCTTTCTCTGGCCGCTCCGGGAGCCCTGCGAGCTTGGGTTCAACCCCCCACACACCGCACAGGCCAAGGGCGCATGCGCGACCGCCGGGGCCTAGGGCTGGCCTCGGGGGGGGGGGGTCCTCAGTGAATGCCCCGCCCTCCCTCCAGGCTCTGACCCAGCTGCAGCTCTTCCATCGCCGCCCTTCTGGACTCGGCTTCAGCTGTCTCCCTCCCCTCCCCCACTCCCACTCAGCTTGCAGGCCGCTTCCCTGCCTTGAAAGCATGGCTCTGGCCCTGAGGGCCACAGACCTACTGGGCTTCAAGCTCAAGGCTCTGCCTGGGCCTGCTGCTTCGGCCAGGGGCTCATTTTTCCTGGAAAGACAAAGCCATGGCCTCACCCCACGCCTGCACTTTGCCACGGCAGGCAGCCCAGATGTAGGAAAGGCTCTGTGGAGTCAGAAGTGCCGAGACAGGCAGATGGCACCAGAGGGTTTGGGGGCCAGGGCGCAAGTGGGCTAGCCCCTCCTCCCGGGAGTCGGGGAGGCCCGGCCTTCCTAGTGCCCAGGCCACGGCTCCGGGGGAGAAACCCGCCATGGAGGGCACGCGGGAGGCCCTCTGCCTGAGGTGGCAGGTGTCACGCCAGGGCCACTGCAAGCCTGGCTCGGCTTGCCTGCTTTCTCCAAAGGAGGCTGGCCGACCAGCCGAACCTGGCACCTGGGCCAGGCCCCTTGCAAGGGGACGAGTTCCAGAGGCTAGAGCCCTGGGGGCGGCTGCCAAGTCTCCTGGGGCGTGTGCTGGGCCCCCGTCAGAGGAGGAAGCAGCCTGGTAAACGGTGTGCCAGGCCTGAGATCTGGAGGCCTCCCACAGCCGGGTCCCTGTCCTGCCCAGGCCCCCCGAGGGAGGACGATGGTCGGGCAGTGGCGAGCGGGGTGGGGCTGGCGCCGAGCCTGCCCTTGGATGCCCCGGGGAAGGGCGCCGGGGGATGGGCTGCCCCTGGCCGGGTCTGAGGGACCGACCCAGCTCGGGGCTGTCGGGGGCAGAGAGAGAACCCCCCTCCGCCCTTTCCCTTCAGGTTCTTAGGGCTGGCCAAATCCTTCCCAAGACAGCTTGTCTGGAGAAAATCAGACCCAGCTGAAGAACATGTGTCCATGGGGGAAACCCGGGAAACTGAGTCTCCCCACACAATAGCAGAGATTCTCATCTTGCATCCTCTCCTGAGCCAATGACAAAGGTGGATGTCCCGGGTGGGCCTGTGGAATGGGAGAGGGGAGGAAGTCTATTGTCATGCAGAGGGACATGGAAAGACTTGTCTGAAGCTTATCCCCTGCACTGGGGTCAGGTCGGGAAGGGACGGCACAGAGGTGAGCAGGAACCAACCGGCCTCTCTGTGGTGGGGCTGGCCCCGGGGCAGGCGTGGGGGGTGATGGCTGGAAGTGGGATGGCGCGTGAGTTGGCACCAGCCAGCGGTGGAGGCAGAGACTCAGAGGTCAGGGATCTCTCTCTCTGTCTCTGTCTCTCTCTCTCTCCCTCAGGGAGCTGAGCAGAGTAAGGTGGCGCCCCCTGCCCACCTCGCCTACCTCTCCATGGGCCCTTCTTTCTCTGGCCGCTCCGGGAGCCCTGCGGGCTTGGGTTCAACCCCCCACACACCGCACAGGCCAAGGGCGCATGCGCGACCGCCGGGGCCTAGGGCTGGCCTCGGGGGGGGGGGGTCCTCAGTGAAGGCCCCGCCCTCCCTCCAGGCTCTGACCCAGCTGCAGCTCTTCCATCGCTGCCCTTCTGGACTCGGCTTCAGCTGTCTCCCTCCCCTCCCCCACTCCCACTCAGCTTGCAGGCCGCTTCCCTGCCTTGAAAGCATGGCTCTGGCCCTGAGGGCCACAGACCTACTGGGCTTCAAGCTCAAGGCTCTGCCTGGGCCTGCTGCTTCGGCCAGGGGCTCATTTTTTCCTGGAAAGACAAAGCCATGGCCTCACCCCACGCCTGCACTTTGCCACGGCAGGCAGCCCAGGTGTAGGAAAGGCTCTGTGGAGTCAGAAGTGCCGAGACAGGCAGATGGCACCAGAGGGTTTGGGGGCCAGGGCGCAAGTGGGCTAGCCCCTCCTCCCGGGAGTCGGGGAGGCCCGGCCTTCCTAGTGCCCAGGCCACGGCTCCGGGGAGAAACCCGCCATGGAGGGGCACGCGGGAGGCCCTCTGCCTGAGGTGGCAGGTGTCACGCCAGGGCCACTGCAAGCCTGGCTCGGCTTGCCTGCTTTCTCCAAAGGAGGCTGGCCGACCAGCCGAACCTGGCACCTGGGCCAGGCCCCTTGCAAGGGGACGAGTTCCAGAGGCTAGAGCCCTGGGGGCGGCTGCCAAGTCTCCTGGGGCGTGTGCTGGGCCCCCGTCAGAGGAGGAAGCAGCCTGGTAAACGGTGGTGCCAGGCCTGAGATCTGGAGGCCTCCCACAGCCGGGTCCCTGTCCTGCCCAGGCCCCCCGAGGGAGGACGATGGTCGGGCAGTGGCGAGCGGGGTGGGGCTGGCGCCGAGCCTGCCCTTGGATGCCCCGGGGAAGGGCGCCGGGGGATGGGCTGCCCCTGGCCGGGTCTGAGGGACCGACCCAGCTCGGGGCTGTCGGGGCAGAGAGAGAACCCCCCTCCGCCCTTTCCCTTCAGGTTCTTAGGGCTGGCCAAATCCTTCCCAAGACAGCTTGTCTGGAGAAAATCAGACCCAGCTGAAGAACATGTGTCCATGGGGGAAACCCGGGAAACTGAGTCTCCCCACACAATAGCAGAGATTCTCATCTTGCATCCTCTCCTGAGCCAATGACAAAGGTGGATGTCCCGGGTGGGCCTGTGGAATGGGAGAGGGGAGGAAGTCTATTGTCATGCAGAGGGACATGGAAAGACTTGTCTGAAGCTTATCCCCTGCACTGGGGTCAGGTCGGGAAGGGACGGCACAGAGGTGAGCAGGAACCAACTGGCCTCTCTGTGGTGGGGCTGGCCCCGGGGCAGGCGTGGGGGTGATGGCTGGAAGTGGGATGGCGCGTGAGTTGGCACCAGCCAGCGGTGGAGGCAGAGACTCAGAGGTCAGGGATCTCTCTCTCTGTCTCTGTCTCTCTCTCTCTCCCTCAGGGAGCTGAGCAGAGTAAGGTGGCGCCCCCTGCCCACCTCGCCTTACCTCTCCATGGGCCCTTCTTTCTCTGGCCGCTCCGGGAGCCCTGCGGGCTTGGGTTCAACCCCCCACACACCGCACAGGCCAAGGGCGCATGCGCGACCGCCGGGGCCTAGGGCTGGCCTCGGGGGGGGGGGGGGGTCCTCAGTGAAGGCCCCGCCCTCCCTCCAGGCTCTGACCCAGCTGCAGCTCTTCCATCGCCGCCCTTCTGGACTCGGCTTCAGCTGTCTCCCTCCCCTCCCCCACTCCCACTCAGCTTGCAGGCCGCTTCCCTGCCTTGAAAGCATGGCTCTGGCCCTGAGGGCCACAGACCTACTGGGCTTCAAGCTCAAGGCTCTGCCTGGGCCTGCTGCTTCGGCCAGGGGCTCATTTTTTCCTGGAAAGACAAAGCCATGGCCTCACCCCACGCCTGCACTTTGCCACGGCAGGCAGCCCAGGTGTAGGAAAGGCTCTGTGGAGTCAGAAGTGCCGAGACAGGCAGATGGCACCAGAGGGTTTGGGGGCCAGGGCGCAAGTGGGCTAGCCCCTCCTCCCGGGAGTCGGGGAGGCCCGGCCTTCCTAGTGCCCAGGCCACGGCTCCGGGGAGAAACCCGCCATGGAGGGCACGCGGGAGGCCCTCTGCCTGAGGTGGCAGGTGTCACGCCAGGGCCACTGCAAGCCTGGCTCGGCTTGCCTGCTTTCTCCAAAGGAGGCTGGCCGACCAGCCGAACCTGGCACCTGGGCCAGGCCCCTTGCAAGGGGACGAGTTCCAGAGGCTAGAGCCCTGGGGGCGGCTGCCAAGTCTCCTGGGGCGTGTGCTGGGCCCCCGTCAGAGGAGGAAGCAGCCTGGTAAACGGTGGTGTGCCAGGCCTGAGATCTGGAGGCCTCCCACAGCCGGGTCCCTGTCCTGCCCAGGCCCCCCGAGGGAGGACGATGGTCGGGCAGTGGCGAGCGGGGTGGGGCTGGCGCCGAGCCTGCCCTTGGATGCCCCGGGGAAGGGCGCCGGGGGATGGGCTGCCCCTGGCCGGGGTCTGAGGGACCGACCCAGCTCGGGGCTGTCGGGGGCAGAGAGAGAACCCCCCTCCGCCCTTTCCCTTCAGGTTCTTAGGGCTGGCCAAATCCTTCCCAAGACAGCTTGTCTGGAGAAAATCAGACCCAGCTGAAGAACATGTGTCCATGGGGGAAACCCGGGAAACTGAGTCTCCCCACACAATAGCAGAGATTCTCATCTTGCATCCTCTCCTGAGCCAATGACAAAGGTGGATGTCCCGGGTGGGCCTGTGGAATGGGAGAGGGGAGGAAGTCTATTGTCATGCAGAGGGACATGGAAAGACTTGTCTGAAGCTTATCCCCTGCACTGGGGTCAGGTCGGGAAGGGACGGCACAGAGGTGAGCAGGAACCAACCGGCCTCTCTGTGGTGGGGCTGGCCCCGGGGCAGGCGTGGGGGTGATGGCTGGAAGTGGGATGGCGCGTGAGTTGGCACCAGCCAGCGGTGGAGGCAGAGACTCAGAGGTCAGGGATCTCTCTCTCTGTCTCTGTCTCTCTCTCTCTCCCTCAGGGAGCTGAGCAGAGTAAGGTGGCGCCCCCTGCCCACCTCGCCTACCTCTCCATGGGCCCTTCTTTCTCTGGCCGCTCCGGGAGCCCTGCGGGCTTGGGTTCAACCCCCCACACACCGCACAGGCCAAGGGCGCATGCGCGACCGCCGGGGCCTAGGGCTGGCCTCGGGGGGGGGGGGGTCCTCAGTGAAGGCCCCGCCCTCCCTCCAGGCTCTGACCCAGCTGCAGCTCTTCCATCGCTGCCCTTCTGGACTCGGCTTCAGCTGTCTCCCTCCCCTCCCCCACTCCCACTCAGCTTGCAGGCCGCTTCCCTGCCTTGAAAGCATGGCTCTGGCCCTGAGGGCCACAGACCTACTGGGCTTCAAGCTCAAGGCTCTGCCTGGGCCTGCTGCTTCGGCCAGGGGCTCATTTTTTCCTGGAAAGACAAAGCCATGGCCTCACCCCACGCCTGCACTTTGCCACGGCAGGCAGCCCAGGTGTAGGAAAGGCTCTGTGGAGTCAGAAGTGCCGAGACAGGCAGATGGCACCAGAGGGTTTGGGGGCCAGGGCGCAAGTGGGCTAGCCCCTCCTCCCGGGAGTCGGGGAGGCCCGGCCTTCCTAGTGCCCAGGCCACGGCTCCGGGGAGAAACCCGCCATGGAGGGCACGCGGGAGGCCCTCTGCCTGAGGTGGCAGGTGTCACGCCAGGGCCACTGCAAGCCTGGCTCGGCTTGCCTGCTTTCTCCAAAGGAGGCTGGCCGACCAGCCGAACCTGGCACCTGGGCCAGGCCCCTTGCAAGGGGACGAGTTCCAGAGGCTAGAGCCCTGGGGGCGGCTGCCAAGTCTCCTGGGGCGTGTGCTGGGCCCCCGTCAGAGGAGGAAGCAGCCTGGTAAACGGTGTGCCAGGCCTGAGATCTGGAGGCCTCCCACAGCCGGGTCCCTGTCCTGCCCAGGCCCCCCGAGGGAGGACGATGGTCGGGCAGTGGCGAGCGGGGTGGGGCTGGCGCCGAGCCTGCCCTTGGATGCCCCGGGGAAGGGCGCCGGGGGATGGGCTGCCCCTGGCCGGGTCTGAGGGACCGACCCAGCTCGGGGCTGTCGGGGGCAGAGAGAGAACCCCCCTCCGCCCTTTCCCTTCAGGTTCTTAGGGCTGGCCAAATCCTTCCCAAGACAGCTTGTCTGGAGAAAATCAGACCCAGCTGAAGAACATGTGTCCATGGGGGAAACCCGGGAAACTGAGTCTCCCCACACAATAGCAGAGATTCTCATCTTGCATCCTCTCCTGAGCCAATGACAAAGGTGGATGTCCCGGGTGGGCCTGTGGAATGGGAGAGGGGAGGAAGTCTATTGTCATGCAGAGGGACATGGAAAGACTTGTCTGAAGCTTATCCCCTGCACTGGGGTCAGGTCGGGAAGGGACGGCACAGAGGTGAGCAGGAACCAACTGGCCTCTCTGTGGTGGGGCTGGCCCCGGGGCAGGCGTGGGGGTGATGGCTGGAAGTGGGATGGCGCGTGAGTTGGCACCAGCCAGCGGTGGAGGCAGAGACTCAGAGGTCAGGGATCTCTCTCTCTGTCTCTGTCTCTCTCTCTCTCCCTCAGGGAGCTGAGCAGAGTAAGGTGGCGCCCCCTGCCCACCTCGCCTACCTCTCCATGGGCCCTTCTTTCTCTGGCCGCTCCGGGAGCCCTGCGGGCTTGGGTTCAACCCCCCACACACCGCACAGGCCAAGGGCGCATGCGCGACCGCCGGGGCCTAGGGCTGGCCTCGGGGGGGGGGGGGGGTCCTCAGTGAAGGCCCCGCCCTCCCTCCAGGCTCTGACCCAGCTGCAGCTCTTCCATCGCCGCCCTTCTGGACTCGGCTTCAGCTGTCTCCCTCCCCTCCCCCACTCCCACTCAGCTTGCAGGCCGCTTCCCTGCCTTGAAAGCATGGCTCTGGCCCTGAGGGCCACAGACCTACTGGGCTTCAAGCTCAAGGCTCTGCCTGGGCCTGCTGCTTCGGCCAGGGGCTCATTTTTTCCTGGAAAGACAAAGCCATGGCCTCACCCCACGCCTGCACTTTGCCACGGCAGGCAGCCCAGGTGTAGGAAAGGCTCTGTGGAGTCAGAAGTGCCGAGACAGGCAGATGGCACCAGAGGGTTTGGGGGCCAGGGCGCAAGTGGGCTAGCCCCTCCTCCCGGGAGTCGGGGAGGCCCGGCCTTCCTAGTGCCCAGGCCACGGCTCCGGGGAGAAACCCGCCATGGAGGGCACGCGGGAGGCCCTCTGCCTGAGGTGGCAGGTGTCACGCCAGGGCCACTGCAAGCCTGGCTCGGCTTGCCTGCTTTCTCCAAAGGAGGCTGGCCGACCAGCCGAACCTGGCACCTGGGCCAGGCCCCTTGCAAGGGGACGAGTTCCAGAGGCTAGAGCCCTGGGGGCGGCTGCCAAGTCTCCTGGGGCGTGTGCTGGGCCCCCGTCAGAGGAGGAAGCAGCCTGGTAAACGGTGTGCCAGGCCTGAGATCTGGAGGCCTCCCACAGCCGGGTCCCTGTCCTGCCCAGGCCCCCCGAGGGAGGACGATGGTCGGGCAGTGGCGAGCGGGGTGGGGCTGGCGCCGAGCCTGCCCTTGGATGCCCCGGGGAAGGGCGCCGGGGGATGGGCTGCCCCTGGCCGGGTCTGAGGGACCGACCCAGCTCGGGGCTGTCGGGGGCAGAGAGAGAACCCCCCTCCGCCCTTTCCCTTCAGGTTCTTAGGGCTGGCCAAATCCTTCCCAAGACAGCTTGTCTGGAGAAAATCAGACCCAGCTGAAGAACATGTGTCCATGGGGGAAACCCGGGAAACTGAGTCTCCCCACACAATAGCAGAGATTCTCATCTTGCATCCTCTCCTGAGCTAATGACAAAGGTGGATGTCCCGGGTGGGCCTGTGGAATGGGAGAGGGGAGGAAGTCTATTGTCATGCAGAGGGACATGGAAAGACTTGTCTGAAGCTTATCCCCTGCACTGGGGTCAGGTCGGGAAGGGACGGCACAGAGGTGAGCAGGAACCAACCGGCCTCTCTGTGGTGGGGCTGGCCCCGGGGCAGGCGTGGGGGTGATGGCTGGAAGTGGGATGGCGCGTGAGTTGGCACCAGCCAGCGGTGGAGGCAGAGACTCAGAGGTCAGGGATCTCTCTCTCTGTCTCTGTCTCTCTCTCTCTCCCTCAGGGAGCTGAGCAGAGTAAGGTGGCGCCCCCTGCCCACCTCGCCTACCTCTCCATGGGCCCTTCTTTCTCTGGCCGCTCCGGGAGCCCTGCGAGCTTGGGTTCAACCCCCCACACACCGCACAGGCCAAGGGCGCATGCGCGACCGCCGGGGCCTAGGGCTGGCCTCGGGGGGGGGGGGGGTCCTCAGTGAATGCCCCGCCCTCCCTCCAGGCTCTGACCCAGCTGCAGCTCTTCCATCGCCGCCCTTCTGGACTCGGCTTCAGCTGTCTCCCTCCCCTCCCCCACTCCCACTCAGCTTGCAGGCCGCTTCCCTGCCTTGAAAGCATGGCTCTGGCCCTGAGGGCCACAGACCTACTGGGCTTCAAGCTCAAGGCTCTGCCTGGGCCTGCTGCTTCGGCCAGGGGCTCATTTTTTCCTGGAAAGACAAAGCCATGGCCTCACCCCACGCCTGCACTTTGCCACGGCAGGCAGCCCAGATGTAGGAAAGGCTCTGTGGAGTCAGAAGTGCCGAGACAGGCAGATGGCACCAGAGGGTTTGGGGGCCAGGGCGCAAGTGGGCTAGCCCCTCCTCCCGGGAGTCGGGGAGGCCCGGCCTTCCTAGTGCCCAGGCCACGGCTCCGGGGAGAAACCCGCCATGGAGGGCACGCGGGAGGCCCTCTGCCTGAGGTGGCAGGTGTCACGCCAGGGCCACTGCAAGCCTGGCTCGGCTTGCCTGCTTTCTCCAAAGGAGGCTGGCCGACCAGCCGAACCTGGCACCTGGGCCAGGCCCCTTGCAAGGGGACGAGTTCCAGAGGCTAGAGCCCTGGGGGCGGCTGCCAAGTCTCCTGGGGCGTGTGCTGGGCCCCCGTCAGAGGAGGAAGCAGCCTGGTAAACGGTGTGCCAGGCCTGAGATCTGGAGGCCTCCCACAGCCGGGTCCCTGTCCTGCCCAGGCCCCCCGAGGGAGGACGATGGTCGGGCAGTGGCGAGCGGGGTGGGGCTGGCGCCGAGCCTGCCCTTGGATGCCCCGGGGAAGGGCGCCGGGGGATGGGCTGCCCCTGGCCGGGTCTGAGGGACCGACCCAGCTCGGGGCTGTCGGGGGCAGAGAGAGAACCCCCCTCCGCCCTTTCCCTTCAGGTTCTTAGGGCTGGCCAAATCCTTCCCAAGACAGCTTGTCTGGAGAAAATCAGACCCAGCTGAAGAACATGTGTCCATGGGGGAAACCCGGGAAACTGAGTCTCCCCACACAATAGCAGAGATTCTCATCTTGCATCCTCTCCTGAGCCAATGACAAAGGTGGATGTCCCGGGTGGGCCTGTGGAATGGGAGAGGGGAGGAAGTCTATTGTCATGCAGAGGGACATGGAAAGACTTGTCTGAAGCTTATCCCCTGCACTGGGGTCAGGTCGGGAAGGGACGGCACAGAGGTGAGCAGGAACCAACCGGCCTCTCTGTGGTGGGGCTGGCCCCGGGGCAGGCGTGGGGGTGATGGCTGGAAGTGGGATGGCGCGTGAGTTGGCACCAGCCAGCGGTGGAGGCAGAGACTCAGAGGTCAGGGATCTCTCTCTCTGTCTCTGTCTCTCTCTCTCTCCCTCAGGGAGCTGAGCAGAGTAAGGTGGCGCCCCCTGCCCACCTCGCCTACCTCTCCATGGGCCCTTCTTTCTCTGGCCGCTCCGGGAGCCCTGCGGGCTTGGGTTCAACCCCCCACACACCGCACAGGCCAAGGGCGCATGCGCGACCGCCGGGGCCTAGGGCTGGCCTCGGGGGGGGGGGGTCCTCAGTGAAGGCCCCGCCCTCCCTCCAGGCTCTGACCCAGCTGCAGCTCTTCCATCGCTGCCCTTCTGGACTCGGCTTCAGCTGTCTCCCTCCCCTCCCCCACTCCCACTCAGCTTGCAGGCCGCTTCCCTGCCTTGAAAGCATGGCTCTGGCCCTGAGGGCCACAGACCTACTGGGCTTCAAGCTCAAGGCTCTGCCTGGGCCTGCTGCTTCGGCCAGGGGCTCATTTTTTCCTGGAAAGACAAAGCCATGGCCTCACCCCACGCCTGCACTTTGCCACGGCAGGCAGCCCAGGTGTAGGAAAGGCTCTGTGGAGTCAGAAGTGCCGAGACAGGCAGATGGCACCAGAGGGTTTGGGGGCCAGGGCGCAAGTGGGCTAGCCCCTCCTCCCGGGAGTCGGGGAGGCCCGGCCTTCCTAGTGCCCAGGCCACGGCTCCGGGGAGAAACCCGCCATGGAGGGCACGCGGGAGGCCCTCTGCCTGAGGTGGCAGGTGTCACGCCAGGGCCACTGCAAGCCTGGCTCGGCTTGCCTGCTTTCTCCAAAGGAGGCTGGCCGACCAGCCGAACCTGGCACCTGGGCCAGGCCCCTTGCAAGGGGACGAGTTCCAGAGGCTAGAGCCCTGGGGGCGGCTGCCAAGTCTCCTGGGGCGTGTGCTGGGCCCCCGTCAGAGGAGGAAGCAGCCTGGTAAACGGTGTGCCAGGCCTGAGATCTGGAGGCCTCCCACAGCCGGGTCCCTGTCCTGCCCAGGCCCCCCGAGGGAGGACGATGGTCGGGCAGTGGCGAGCGGGGTGGGGCTGGCGCCGAGCCTGCCCTTGGATGCCCCGGGGAAGGGCGCCGGGGGATGGGCTGCCCCTGGCCGGGTCTGAGGGACCGACCCAGCTCGGGGCTGTCGGGGGCAGAGAGAGAACCCCCCTCCGCCCTTTCCCTTCAGGTTCTTAGGGCTGGCCAAATCCTTCCCAAGACAGCTTGTCTGGAGAAAATCAGACCCAGCTGAAGAACATGTGTCCATGGGGGAAACCCGGGAAACTGAGTCTCCCCACACAATAGCAGAGATTCTCATCTTGCATCCTCTCCTGAGCTAATGACAAAGGTGGATGTCCCGGGTGGGCCTGTGGAATGGGAGAGGGGAGGAAGTCTATTGTCATGCAGAGGGACATGGAAAGACTTGTCTGAAGCTTATCCCCTGCACTGGGGTCAGGTCGGGAAGGGACGGCACAGAGGTGAGCAGGAACCAACCGGCCTCTCTGTGGTGGGGCTGGCCCCGGGGCAGGCGTGGGGGTGATGGCTGGAAGTGGGATGGCGCGTGAGTTGGCACCAGCCAGCGGTGGAGGCAGAGACTCAGAGGTCAGGGATCTCTCTCTCTGTCTCTGTCTCTCTCTCTCTCCCTCAGGGAGCTGAGCAGAGTAAGGTGGCGCCCCCTGCCCACCTCGCCTACCTCTCCATGGGCCCTTCTTTCTCTGGCCGCTCCGGGAGCCCTGCGGGCTTGGGTTCAACCCCCCACACACCGCACAGGCCAAGGGCGCATGCGCGACCGCCAGGGCCTAGGGCTGGCCTCGGGGGGGGGGGTCCTCAGTGAAGGCCCCGCCCTCCCTCCAGGCTCTGACCCAGCTGCAGCTCTTCCATCGCCGCCCTTCTGGACTCGGCTTCAGCTGTCTCCCTCCCCTCCCCCACTCCCACTCAGCTTGCAGGCCGCTTCCCTGCCTTGAAAGCATGGCTCTGGCCCTGAGGGCCACAGACCTACTGGGCTTCAAGCTCAAGGCTCTGCCTGGGCCTGCTGCTTCGGCCAGGGGCTCATTTTTTCCTGGAAAGACAAAGCCATGGCCTCACCCCACGCCTGCACTTTGCCACGGCAGGCAGCCCAGGTGTAGGAAAGGCTCTGTGGAGTCAGAAGTGCCGAGACAGGCAGATGGCACCAGAGGGTTTGGGGGCCAGGGCGCAAGTGGGCTAGCCCCTCCTCCCGGGAGTCGGGGAGGCCCGGCCTTCCTAGTGCCCAGGCCACGGCTCCGGGGAGAAACCCGCCATGGAGGGCACGCGGGAGGCCCTCTGCCTGAGGTGGCAGGTGTCACGCCAGGGCCACTGCAAGCCTGGCTCGGCTTGCCTGCTTTCTCCAAAGGAGGCTGACCGACCAGCCGAACCTGGCACCTGGGCCAGGCCCCTTCCAAGGGGACGAGTTCCAGAGGCTAGAGCCCTGGGGTCGGCTGCCAAGTCTCCTGGGGCGTGTGCTGGGCCCCCGTCAGAGGAGGAAGCAGCCTGGTAAACGGTGTGCCAGGCCTGAGATCTGGAGGCCTCCCACAGCAGGGTCCCTGTCCTGCCCAGGCCCCCCGAGGGAGGACGATGGTCGGGCAGTGGCGAGCGGGGTGGGGCTGGCGCCGAGCCTGCCCTTGGATGCCCCGGGGAAGGGCGCCGGGGGATGGGCTGCCCCTGGCCGGGTCTGAGGGACCGACCCAGCTCGGGGCTGTCGGGGGCAGAGAGAGAACCCCCCTCCGCCCTTTCCCTTCAGGTTCTTAGGGCTGGCCAAATCCTTCCCAAGACAGCTTGTCTGGAGAAAATCAGACCCAGCTGAAGAACATGTGTCCATGGGGGAAACCCGGGAAATTGAGTCTCCCCACACAATAGCAGAGATTCTCATCTTGCATCCTCTCCTGAGCTAATGACAAAGGTGGATGTCCCGGGTGGGCCTGTGGAATGGGAGAGGGGAGGAAGTCTATTGTCATGCAGAGGGACATGGAAAGACTTGTCTGAAGCTTATCCCCTGCACTGGGGTCAGGTCGGGAAGGGACGGCACAGAGGTGAGCAGGAACCAACCGGCCTCTCTGTGGTGGGGCTGGCCCCGGGGCAGGCGTGGGGGTGATGGCTGGAAGTGGGATGGCGCGTGAGTTGGCACCAGCCAGCGGTGGAGGCAGAGACTCAGAGGTCAGGGATCTCTCTCTCTGTCTCTGTCTCTCTCTCTCTCCCTCAGGGAGCTGAGCAGAGTAAGGTGGCGCCCCCTGCCCACCTCGCCTACCTCTCCATGGGCCCTTCTTTCTCTGGCCGCTCCGGGAGCCCTGCGGGCTTGGGTTCAACCCCCCACACACCGCACAGGCCAAGGGCGCATGCGCGACCGCCGGGGCCTAGGGCTGGCCTCGGGGGGGGGGGGTCCTCAGTGAAGGCCCCGCCCTCCCTCCAGGCTCTGACCCAGCTGCAGCTCTTCCATCGCCGCCCTTCTGGACTCGGCTTCAGCTGTCTCCCTCCCCTCCCCCACTCCCACTCAGCTTGCAGGCCGCTTCCCTGCCTTGAAAGCATGGCTCTGGCCCTGAGGGCCACAGACCTACTGGGCTTCAAGCTCAAGGCTCTGCCTGGGCCTGCTGCTTCGGCCAGGGGCTCATTTTTTCCTGGAAAGACAAAGCCATGGCCTCACCCCACGCCTGCACTTTGCCACGGCAGGCAGCCCAGGTGTAGGAAAGGCTCTGTGGAGTCAGAAGTGCCGAGACAGGCAGATGGCACCAGAGGGTTTGGGGGCCAGGGCGCAAGTGGGCTAGCCCCTCCTCCCGGGAGTCGGGGAGGCCCGGCCTTCCTAGTGCCCAGGCCACGGCTCAGGGGAGAAACCCGCCATGGAGGGCACGTGGGAGGCCCTCTGCCTGAGGTGGCAGGTGTCACGCCAGGGCCACTGCAAGCCTGGCTCGGCTTGCCTGCTTTCTCCAAAGGAGGCTGGCCGACCAGCCGAACCTGGCACCTGGGCCAGGCCCCTTCCAAGGGGACGAGTTCCAGAGGCTAGAGCCCTGGGGTCGGCTGCCAAGTCTCCTGGGGCGTGTGCTGGGCCCCCGTCAGAGGAGGAAGCAGCCTGGTAAACGGTGTGCCAGGCCTGAGATCTGGAGGCCTCCCACAGCCGGGTCCCTGTCCTGCCCAGGCCCCCCGAGGGAGGACGATGGTCGGGCAGTGGCGAGCGGGGTGGGGCTGGCGCCGAGCCTGCCCTTGGATGCCCCGGGGAAGGGCGCCAGGGGATGGGCTGCCCCTGGCCGGGTCTGAGGGACCGACCCAGCTCGGGGCTGTCGGGGGCAGAGAGAGAACCCCCCTCCGCCCTTTCCCTTCAGGTTCTTAGGGCTGGCCAAATCCTTCCCAAGACAGCTTGTCTGGAGAAAATCAGACCCAGCTGAAGAACATGTGTCCATGGGGGAAACCCGGGAAACTGAGTCTCCCCACACAATAGCAGAGATTCTCATCTTGCATCCTCTCCTGAGCTAATGACAAAGGTGGATGTCCCGGGTGGGCCTGTGGAATGGGAGAGGGGAGGAAGTCTATTGTCATGCAGAGGGACATGGAAAGACTTGTCTGAAGCTTATCCCCTGCACTGGGGTCAGGTCAGGAAGGGACGGCACAGAGGTGAGCAGGAACCAACCGGCCTCTCTGTGGTGGGGCTGGCCCCGGGGCAGGCGTGGGGGTGATGGCTGGAAGTGGGATGGCGCGTGAGTTGGCACCAGCCAGCGGTGGAGGCAGAGACTCAGAGGTCAGGGATCTCTCTCTCTGTCTCTGTCTCTCTCTCTCTCCCTCAGGGAGCTGAGCAGAGTAAGGTGGCGCCCCCTGCCCACCTCGCCTACCTCTCCATGGGCCCTTCTTTCTCTGGCCGCTCCGGGAGCCCTGCGGGCTTGGGTTCAACCCCCCACACACCGCACAGGCCAAGGGCGCATGCGGGACCGCCGGGGCCTAGGGCTGGCCTCGGGGGGGGGGGGGTCCTCAGTGAAGGCCCCGCCCTCCCTCCAGGCTCTGACCCAGCTGCAGCTCTTCCATCGCCGCCCTTCTGGACTAGGCTTCAGCTGTCTCCCTCCCCTCCCCCACTCCCACTCAGCTTGCAGGCCGCTTCCCTGCCTTGAAAGCATGGCTCTGGCCCTGAGGGCCACAGACCTACTGGGCTTCAAGCTCAAGGCTCTGCCTGGGCCTGCTGCTTCGGCCAGGGGCTCATTTTTTCCTGGAAAGACAAAGCCATGGCCTCACCCCACGCCTGCACTTTGCCACGGCAGGCAGCCCAGGTGTAGGAAAGGCTCTGTGGAGTCAGAAGTGCCGAGACAGGCAGATGGCACCAGAGGGTTTGGGGGCCAGGGCGCAAGTGGGCTAGCCCCTCCTCCCGGGAGTCGGGGAGGCCCGGCCTTCCTAGTGCCCAGGCCACGGCTCCGGGGAGAAACCCGCCATGGAGGGCACGCGGGAGGCCCTCTGCCTGAGGTGGCAGGTGTCACGCCAGGGCCACTGCAAGCCTGGCTCGGCTTGCCTGCTTTCTCCAAAGGAGGCTGGCCGACCAGCCGAACCTGGCACCTGGGCCAGGCCCCTTCCAAGGGGACGAGTTCCAGAGGCTAGAGCCCTGGGGGCGGCTGCCAAGTCTCCTGGGGCGTGTGCTGGGCCCCCGTCAGAGGAGGAAGCAGCCTGGTAAACGGTGTGCCAGGCCTGAGATCTGGAGGCCTCCCACAGCCGGGTCCCTGTCCTGCCCAGGCCCCCCGAGGGAGGACGATGGTCGGGCAGTGGCGAGCGGGGTGGGGCTGGCGCCGAGCCTGCCCTTGGATGCCCCGGGGAAGGGCGCCGGGGGATGGGCTGCCCCTGGCCGGGTCTGAGGGACCGACCCAGCTCGGTGCTGTCGGGGGCAGAGAGAGAACCCCCCTCCGCCCTTTCCCTTCAGGTTCTTAGGGCTGGCCAAATCCTTCCCAAGACAGCTTGTCTGGAGAAAATCAGACCCAGCTGAAGAACATGTGTCCATGGGGGAAACCCGGGAAACTGAGTCTCCCCACACAATAGCAGAGATTCTCATCTTGCATCCTCTCCTGAGCTAATGACAAAGGTGGATGTCCCGGGTGGGCCTGTGGAATGGGAGAGGGGAGGAAGTCTATTGTCATGCAGAGGGACATGGAAAGACTTGTCTGAAGCTTATCCCCTGCACTGGGGTCAGGTCGGGAAGGGACGGCACAGAGGTGAGCAGGAACCAACCGGCCTCTCTGTGGTGGGGCTGGCCCCGGGGCAGGCGTGGGGGTGATGGCTGGAAGTGGGATGGCGCGTGAGTTGGCACCAGCCAGCGGTGGAGGCAGAGACTCAGAGGTCAGGGATCTCTCTCTCTGTCTCTGTCTCTCTCTCTCTCCCTCAGGGAGCTGAGCAGAGTAAGGTGGCGCCCCCTGCCCACCTCGCCTACCTCTCCCTGGGCCCTTCTTTCTCTGGCCGCTCCGGGAGCCCTGCGGGCTTGGGTTCAACCCCCCACACACCGCACAGGCCAAGGGCGCATGCGCGACCGCCGGGGCCTAGGGCTGGCCTCGAGGGGGGGGGGGTCCTCAGTGAAGGCCCCGCCCTCCCTCCAGGCTCTGACCCAGCTGCAGCTCTTCCATCGCCGCCCTTCTGGACTCGGCTTCAGCTGTCTCCCTCCCCTCCCCCACTCCCACTCAGCTTGCAGGCCGCTTCCCTGACTTGAAAGCATGGCTCTGGCCCTGAGGGCCACAGACCTACTGGGCTTCAAGCTCAAGGCTCTGCCTGGGCCTGCTGCTTCGGCCAGGGGCTCATTTTTTCCTGGAAAGACAAAGCCATGGCCTCACCCCACGCCTGCACTTTGCCACGGCAGGCAGCCCAGGTGTAGGAAAGGCTCTGTGGAGTCAGAAGTGCCGAGACAGGCAGATGGCACCAGAGGGTTTGGGGGCCAGGGCGCAAGTGGGCTAGCCCCTCCTCCCGGGAGTCGGGGAGGCCCGGCCTTCCTAGTGCCCAGGCCACGGCTCCGGGGAGAAACCCGCCATGGAGGGCACGCGGGAGGCCCTCTGCCTGAGGTGGCAGGTGTCACGCCAGGGCCACTGCAAGCCTGGCTCGGCTTGCCTGCTTTCTCCAAAGGAGGCTGGCCGACCAGCCGAACCTGGCACCTGGGCCAGGCCCCTTGCAAGGGGACGAGTTCCAGAGGCTAGAGCCCTGGGGGCGGCTGCCAAGTCTCCTGGGGCGTGTGCTGGGCCCCCGTCAGAGGAGGAAGCAGCCTGGTAAACGGTGTGCCAGGCCTGAGATCTGGAGGCCTCCCACAGCCGGGTCCCTGTCCTGCCCAGGCCCCCCGAGGGAGGACGATGGTCGGGCAGTGGCGAGCGGGGTGGGGCTGGCGCCGAGCCTGCCCTTGGATGCCCCGGGGAAGGGCGCCGGGGGATGGGCTGCCCCTGGCCGGGTCTGAGGGACCGACCCAGCTCGGGGCTGTCGGGGGCAGAGAGAGAACCCCCCTCCGCCCTTTCCCTTCAGGTTCTTAGGGCTGGCCAAATCCTTCCCAAGACAGCTTGTCTGGAGAAAATCAGACCCAGCTGAAGAACATGTGTCCATGGGGGAAACCCGGGAAACTGAGTCTCCCCACACAATAGCAGAGATTCTCATCTTGCATCCTCTCCTGAGCTAATGACAAAGGTGGATGTCCCGGGTGGGCCTGTGGAATGGGAGAGGGGAGGAAGTCTATTGTCATGCAGAGGGACATGGAAAGACTTGTCTGAAGCTTATCCCCTGCACTGGGGTCAGGTCGGGAAGGGACGGCACAGAGGTGAGCAGGAACCAACCGGCCTCTCTGTGGTGGGGCTGGCCCCGGGGCAGGCGTGGGGGTGATGGCTGGAAGTGGGATGGCGCGTGAGTTGGCACCAGCCAGCGGTGGAGGCAGAGACTCAGAGGTCAGGGATCTCTCTCTCTGTCTCTGTCTCTCTCTCTCTCCCTCAGGGAGCTGAGCAGAGTAAGGTGGCGCCCCCTGCCCACCTCGCCTACCTCTCCCTGGGCCCTTCTTTCTCTGGCCGCTCCGGGAGCCCTGCGGGCTTGGGTTCAACCCCCCACACACCGCACAGGCCAAGGGCGCATGCGCGACCGCCGGGGCCTAGGGCTGGCCTCGGGGGGGGGGGGGGGGTCCTCAGTGAAGGCCCCGCCCTCCCTCCAGGCTCTGACCCAGCTGCAGCTCTTCCATCGCCGCCCTTCTGGACTCGGCTTCAGCTGTCTCCCTCCCCTCCCCCACTCCCACTCAGCTTGCAGGCCGCTTCCCTGCCTTGAAAGCATGGCTCTGGCCCTGAGGGCCACAGACCTACTGGGCTTCAAGCTCAAGGCTCTGCCTGGGCCTGCTGCTTCGGCCAGGGGCTCATTTTTTCCTGGAAAGACAAAGCCATGGCCTCACCCCACGCCTGCACTTTGCCACGGCAGGCAGCCCAGGTGTAGGAAAGGCTCTGTGGAGTCAGAAGTGCCGAGACAGGCAGATGGCACCAGAGGGTTTGGGGGCCAGGGCGCAAGTGGGCTAGCCCCTCCTCCCGGGAGTCGGGGAGGCCCGGCCTTCCTAGTGCCCAGGCCACGGCTCCGGGGAGAAACCCGCCATGGAGGGCACGCGGGAGGCCCTCTGCCTGAGGTGGCAGGTGTCACGCCAGGGCCACTGCAAGCCTGGCTCGGCTTGCCTGCTTTCTCCAAAGGAGGCTGGCCGACCAGCCGAACCTGGCACCTGGGCCAGGCCCCTTCCAAGGGGACGAGTTCCAGAGGCTAGAGCCCTGGGGGCGGCTGCCAAGTCTCCTGGGGCGTGTGCTGGGCCCCCGTCAGAGGAGGAAGCAGCCTGGTAAACGGTGTGCCAGGCCTGAGATCTGGAGGCCTCCCACAGCCGGGTCCCTGTCCTGCCCAGGCCCCCCGAGGGAGGACGATGGTCGGGCAGTGGCGAGCGGGGTGGGGCTGGCGCCGAGCCTGCCCTTGGATGCCCCGGGGAAGGGCGCCGGGGGATGGGCTGCCCCTGGCCGGGTCTGAGGGACCGACCCAGCTCGGTGCTGTCGGGGGCAGAGAGAGAACCCCCCTCCGCCCTTTCCCTTCAGGTTCTTAGGGCTGGCCAAATCCTTCCCAAGACAGCTTGTCTGGAGAAAATCAGACCCAGCTGAAGAACATGTGTCCATGGGGGAAACCCGGGAAACTGAGTCTCCCCACACAATAGCAGAGATTCTCATCTTGCATCCTCTCCTGAGCTAATGACAAAGGTGGATGTCCCGGGTGGGCCTGTGGAATGGGAGAGGGGAGGAAGTCTATTGTCATGCAGAGGGACATGGAAAGACTTGTCTGAAGCTTATCCCCTGCACTGGGGTCAGGTCGGGAAGGGACGGCACAGAGGTGAGCAGGAACCAACCGGCCTCTCTGTGGTGGGGCTGGCCCCGGGGCAGGCGTGGGGGTGATGGCTGGAAGTGGGATGGCGCGTGAGTTGGCACCAGCCAGCGGTGGAGGCAGAGACTCAGAGGTCAGGGATCTCTCTCTCTGTCTCTGTCTCTCTCTCTCTCCCTCAGGGAGCTGAGCAGAGTAAGGTGGCGCCCCCTGCCCACCTCGCCTACCTCTCCCTGGGCCCTTCTTTCTCTGGCCGCTCCGGGAGCCCTGCGGGCTTGGGTTCAACCCCCCACACACCGCACAGGCCAAGGGCGCATGCGCGACCGCCGGGGCCTAGGGCTGGCCTCGAGGGGGGGGGGGTCCTCAGTGAAGGCCCCGCCCTCCCTCCAGGCTCTGACCCAGCTGCAGCTCTTCCATCGCCGCCCTTCTGGACTCGGCTTCAGCTGTCTCCCTCCCCTCCCCCACTCCCACTCAGCTTGCAGGCCGCTTCCCTGCCTTGAAAGCATGGCTCTGGCCCTGAGGGCCACAGACCTACTGGGCTTCAAGCTCAAGGCTCTGCCTGGGCCTGCTGCTTCGGCCAGGGGCTCATTTTTTCCTGGAAAGACAAAGCCATGGCCTCACCCCACGCCTGCACTTTGCCACGGCAGGCAGCCCAGGTGTAGGAAAGGCTCTGTGGAGTCAGAAGTGCCAAGACAGGCAGATGGCACCAGAGGGTTTGGGGGCCAGGGCGCAAGTGGGCTAGCCCCTCCTCCCGGGAGTCGGGGAGGCCCGGCCTTCCTAGTGCCCAGGCCACGGCTCCGGGGAGAAACCCGCCATGGAGGGCACGCGGGAGGCCCTCTGCCTGAGGTGGCAGGTGTCACGCCAGGGCCACTGCAAGCCTGGCTCGGCTTGCCTGCTTTCTCCAAAGGAGGCTGGCCGACCAGCCGAACCTGGCACCTGGGCCAGGCCCCTTGCAAGGGGACGAGTTCCAGAGGCTAGAGCCCTGGGGGCGGCTGCCAAGTCTCCTGGGGCGTGTGCTGGGCCCCCGTCAGAGGAGGAAGCAGCCTGGTAAACGGTGTGCCAGGCCTGAGATCTGGAGGCCTCCCACAGCCGGGTCCCTGTCCTGCCCAGGCCCCCCGAGGGAGGACGATGGTCGGGCAGTGGCGAGCGGGGTGGGGCTGGCGCCGAGCCTGCCCTTGGATGCCCCGGGGAAGGGCGCCGGGGGATGGGCTGCCCCTGGCCGGGTCTGAGGGACCGACCCAGCTCGGGGCTGTCGGGGGCAGAGAGAGAACCCCCCTCCGCCCTTTCCCTTCAGGTTCTTAGGGCTGGCCAAATCCTTCCCAAGACAGCTTGTCTGGAGAAAATCAGACCCAGCTGAAGAACATGTGTCCATGGGGGAAACCCGGGAAACTGAGTCTCCCCACACAATAGCAGAGATTCTCATCTTGCATCCTCTCCTGAGCTAATGACAAAGGTGGATGTCCCGGGTGGGCCTGTGGAATGGGAGAGGGGAGGAAGTCTATTGTCATGCAGAGGGACATGGAAAGACTTGTCTGAAGCTTATCCCCTGCACTGGGGTCAGGTCGGGAAGGGACGGCACAGAGGTGAGCAGGAACCAACCGGCCTCTCTGTGGTGGGGCTGGCCCCGGGGCAGGCGTGGGGGTGATGGCTGGAAGTGGGATGGCGCGTGAGTTGGCACCAGCCAGCGGTGGAGGCAGAGACTCAGAGGTCAGGGATCTCTCTCTCTGTCTCTGTCTCTCTCTCTCTCCCTCAGGGAGCTGAGCAGAGTAAGGTGGCGCCCCCTGCCCACCTCGCCTACCTCTCCCTGGGCCCTTCTTTCTCTGGCCGCTCCGGGAGCCCTGCGGGCTTGGGTTCAACCCCCCACACACCGCACAGGCCAAGGGCGCATGCGCGACCGCCGGGGCCTAGGGCTGGCCTCGGGGGGGGGGGGGGGGGGTCCTCAGTGAAGGCCCCGCCCTCCCTCCAGGCTCTGACCCAGCTGCAGCTCTTCCATCGCCGCCCTTCTGGACTCGGCTTCAGCTGTCTCCCTCCCCTCCCCCACTCCCACTCAGCTTGCAGGCCGCTTCCCTGCCTTGAAAGCATGGCTCTGGCCCTGAGGGCCACAGACCTACTGGGCTTCAAGCTCAAGGCTCTGCCTGGGCCTGCTGCTTCGGCCAGGGGCTCATTTTTTCCTGGAAAGACAAAGCCATGGCCTCACCCCACGCCTGCACTTTGCCACGGCAGGCAGCCCAGGTGTAGGAAAGGCTCTGTGGAGTCAGAAGTGCCGAGACAGGCAGATGGCACCAGAGGGTTTGGGGGCCAGGGCGCAAGTGGGCTAGCCCCTCCTCCCGGGAGTCGGGGAGGCCCGGCCTTCCTAGTGCCCAGGCCACGGCTCCGGGGAGAAACCCGCCATGGAGGGCACGCGGGAGGCCCTCTGCCTGAGGTGGCAGGTGTCACGCCAGGGCCACTGCAAGCCTGGCTCGGCTTGCCTGCTTTCTCCAAAGGAGGCTGGCCGACCAGCCGAACCTGGCACCTGGGCCAGGCCCCTTCCAAGGGGACGAGTTCCAGAGGCTAGAGCCCTGGGGGCGGCTGCCAAGTCTCCTGGGGCGTGTGCTGGGCCCCCGTCAGAGGAGGAAGCAGCCTGGTAAACGGTGTGCCAGGCCTGAGATCTGGAGGCCTCCCACAGCCGGGTCCCTGTCCTGCCCAGGCCCCCCGAGGGAGGACGATGGTCGGGCAGTGGCGAGCGGGGTGGGGCTGGCGCCGAGCCTGCCCTTGGATGCCCCGGGGAAGGGCGCCGGGGGATGGGCTGCCCCTGGCCGGGTCTGAGGGACCGACCCAGCTCGGGGCTGTCGGGGGCAGAGAGAGAACCCCCCTCCGCCCTTTCCCTTCAGGTTCTTAGGGCTGGCCAAATCCTTCCCAAGACAGCTTGTCTGGAGAAAATCAGACCCAGCTGAAGAACATGTGTCCATGGGGGAAACCCGGGAAACTGAGTCTCCCCACACAATAGCAGAGATTCTCATCTTGCATCCTCTCCTGAGCTAATGACAAAGGTGGATGTCCCGGGTGGGCCTGTGGAATGGGAGAGGGGAGGAAGTCTATTGTCATGCAGAGGGACATGGAAAGACTTGTCTGAAGCTTATCCCTGCACTGGGGTCAGGTCGGGAAGGGACGGCACAGAGGTGAGCAGGAACCAACCGGCCTCTCTGTGGTGGGGCTGGCCCCGGGGCAGGCGTGGGGGTGATGGCTGGAAGTGGGATGGCGCGTGAGTTGGCACCAGCCAGCGGTGGAGGCAGAGACTCAGAGGTCAGGGATCTCTCTCTCTGTCTCTGTCTCTCTCTCTCTCCCTCAGGGAGCTGAGCAGAGTAAGGTGGCGCCCCCTGCCCACCTCGCCTACCTCTCCCTGGGCCCTTCTTTCTCTGGCCGCTCCGGGAGCCCTGCGGGCTTGGGTTCAACCCCCCACACACCGCACAGGCCAAGGGCGCATGCGCGACCGCCGGGGCCTAGGGCTGGACTCGAGGGGGGGGGGGTCCTCAGTGAAGGCCCCGCCCTCCCTCCAGGCTCTGACCCAGCTGCAGCTCTTCCATCGCCGCCCTTCTGGACTCGGCTTCAGCTGTCTCCCTCCCCTCCCCCACTCCCACTCAGCTTGCAGGCCGCTTCCCTGCCTTGAAAGCATGGCTCTGGCCCTGAGGGCCACAGACCTACTGGGCTTCAAGCTCAAGGCTCTGCCTGGGCCTGCTGCTTCGGCCAGGGGCTCATTTTTTCCTGGAAAGACAAAGCCATGGCCTCACCCCACGCCTGCACTTTGCCACGGCAGGCAGCCCAGGTGTAGGAAAGGCTCTGTGGAGTCAGAAGTGCCAAGACAGGCAGATGGCACCAGAGGGTTTGGGGGCCAGGGCGCAAGTGGGCTAGCCCCTCCTCCCGGGAGTCGGGGAGGCCCGGCCTTCCTAGTGCCCAGGCCACGGCTCCGGGGAGAAACCCGCCATGGAGGGCACGCGGGAGGCCCTCTGCCTGAGGTGGCAGGTGTCACGCCAGGGCCACTGCAAGCCTGGCTCGGCTTGCCTGCTTTCTCCAAAGGAGGCTGGCCGACCAGCCGAACCTGGCACCTGGGCCAGGCCCCTTGCAAGGGGACGAGTTCCAGAGGCTAGAGCCCTGGGGGCGGCTGCCAAGTCTCCTGGGGCGTGTGCTGGGCCCCCGTCAGAGGAGGAAGCAGCCTGGTAAACGGTGTGCCAGGCCTGAGATCTGGAGGCCTCCCACAGCCGGGTCCCTGTCCTGCCCAGGCCCCCCGAGGGAGGACGATGGTCGGGCAGTGGCGAGCGGGGTGGGGCTGGCGCCGAGCCTGCCCTTGGATGCCCCGGGGAAGGGCGCCGGGGGATGGGCTGCCCCTGGCCGGGTCTGAGGGACCGACCCAGCTCGGGGCTGTCGGGGGCAGAGAGAGAACCCCCCTCCGCCCTTTCCCTTCAGGTTCTTAGGGCTGGCCAAATCCTTCCCAAGACAGCTTGTCTGGAGAAAATCAGACCCAGCTGAAGAACATGTGTCCATGGGGGAAACCCGGAAACTGAGTCTCCCCACACAATAGCAGAGATTCTCATCTTGCATCCTCTCCTGAGCTAATGACAAAGGTGGATGTCCCGGGTGGGCCTGTGGAATGGGAGAGGGGAGGAAGTCTATTGTCATGCAGAGGGACATGGAAAGACTTGTCTGAAGCTTATCCCCTGCACTGGGGTCAGGTCGGGAAGGGACGGCACAGAGGTGAGCAGGAACCAACCGGCCTCTCTGTGGTGGGGCTGGCCCCGGGGCAGGCGTGGGGGTGATGGCTGGAAGTGGGATGGCGCGTGAGTTGGCACCAGCCAGCGGTGGAGGCAGAGACTCAGAGGTCAGGGATCTCTCTCTCTGTCTCTGTCTCTCTCTCTCTCCCTCAGGGAGCTGAGCAGAGTAAGGTGCGCCCCCTGCCCACCTCGCCTACCTCTCCCTGGGCCCTTCTTTCTCTGGCCGCTCCGGGAGCCCTGCGGGCTTGGGTTCAACCCCCCACACACCGCACAGGCCAAGGGCGCATGCGCGACCGCCGGGGCCTAGGGCTGGCCTCGGGGGGGGGGGGGGGTCCTCAGTGAAGGCCCCGCCCTCCCTCCAGGCTCTGACCCAGCTGCAGCTCTTCCATCGCCGCCCTTCTGGACTCGGCTTCAGCTGTCTCCCTCCCCTCCCCCACTCCCACTCAGCTTGCAGGCCGCTTCCCTGCCTTGAAAGCATGGCTCTGGCCCTGAGGGCCACAGACCTACTGGGCTTCAAGCTCAAGGCTCTGCCTGGGCCTGCTGCTTCGGCCAGGGGCTCATTTTTTCCTGGAAAGACAAAGCCATGGCCTCACCCCACGCCTGCACTTTGCCACGGCAGGCAGCCCAGGTGTAGGAAAGGCTCTGTGGAGTCAGAAGTGCCGAGACAGGCAGATGGCACCAGAGGGTTTGGGGGCCAGGGCGCAAGTGGGCTAGCCCCTCCTCCCGGGAGTCGGGGAGGCCCGGCCTTCCTAGTGCCCAGGCCACGGCTCCGGGGAGAAACCCGCCATGGAGGGCACGCGGGAGGCCCTCTGCCTGAGGTGGCAGGTGTCACGCCAGGGCCACTGCAAGCCTGGCTCGGCTTGCCTGCTTTCTCCAAAGGAGGCTGGCCGACCAGCCGAACCTGGCACCTGGGCCAGGCCCCTTCCAAGGGGACGAGTTCCAGAGGCTAGAGCCCTGGGGGCGGCTGCCAAGTCTCCTGGGGCGTGTGCTGGGCCCCCGTCAGAGGAGGAAGCAGCCTGGTAAACGGTGTGCCAGGCCTGAGATCTGGAGGCCTCCCACAGCCGGGTCCCTGTCCTGCCCAGGCCCCCCCGAGGGAGGACGATGGTCGGGCAGAGTGGCGAGCGGGGTGGGGCTGGCGCCGAGCCTGCCCTTGGATGCCCCGGGGAAGGGCGCCGGGGGATGGGCTGCCCCTGGCCGGGTCTGAGGGACCGACCCAGCTCGGGGCTGTCGGGGGCAGAGAGAGAACCCCCCTCCGCCCTTTCCCTTCAGGTTCTTAGGGCTGGCCAAATCCTTCCCAAGACAGCTTGTCTGGAGAAAATCAGACCCAGCTGAAGAACATGTGTCCATGGGGGAAACCCGGGAAACTGAGTCTCCCCACACAATAGCAGAGATTCTCATCTTGCATCCTCTCCTGAGCTAATGACAAAGGTGGATGTCCCGGGTGGGCCTGTGGAATGGGAGAGGGGAGGAAGTCTATTGTCATGCAGAGGGACATGGAAAGACTTGTCTGAAGCTTATCCCCTGCACTGGGGTCAGGTCGGGAAGGGACGGCACAGAGGTGAGCAGGAACCAACCGGCCTCTCTGTGGTGGGGCTGGCCCCGGGGCAGGCGTGGGGGTGATGGCTGGAAGTGGGATGGCGCGTGAGTTGGCACCAGCCAGCGGTGGAGGCAGAGACTCAGAGGTCAGGGATCTCTCTCTCTGTCTCTGTCTCTCTCTCTCTCCCTCAGGGAGCTGAGCAGAGTAAGGTGGCGCCCCCTGCCCACCTCGCCTACCTCTCCATGGGCCCTTCTTTCTCTGGCCGCTCCGGGAGCCCTGCGGGCTTGGGTTCAACCCCCCACACACCGCACAGGCCAAGGGCGCATGCGCGACCGCCGGGGCCTAGGGCTGGCCTCGGGGGGGGGGGGGGTCCTCAGTGAAGGCCCCGCCCTCCCTCCAGGCTCTGACCCAGCTGCAGCACTTCCATCGCCGCCCTTCTGGACTCGGCTTCAGCTGTCTCCCTCCCCTCCCCCACTCCCACTCAGCTTGCAGGCCGCTTCCCTGCCTTGAAAGCATGGCTCTGGCCCTGAGGGCCACAGACCTACTGGGCTTCAAGCTCAAGGCTCTGCCTGGGCCTGCTGCTTCGGCCAGGGGCTCATTTTTTCCTGGAAAGACAAAGCCATGGCCTCACCCCACGCCTGCACTTTGCCACGGCAGGCAGCCCAGGTGTAGGAAAGGCTCTGTGGAGTCAGAAGTGCCGAGACAGGCAGATGGCACCAGAGGGTTTGGGGGCCAGGGCGCAAGTGGGCTAGCCCCTCCTCCCGGGAGTCGGGGAGGCCCGGCCTTCCTAGTGCCCAGGCCACGGCTCCGGGGAGAAACCCGCCATGGAGGGCACGCGGGAGGCCCTCTGCCTGAGGTGGCAGGTGTCACGCCAGGGCCACTGCAAGCCTGGCTCGGCTTGCCTGCTTTCTCCAAAGGAGGCTGGCCGACCAGCCGAACCTGGCACCTGGGCCAGGCCCCTTCCAAGGGGACGAGTTCCAGAGGCTAGAGCCCTGGGGGCGGCTGCCAAGTCTCCTGGGGCGTGTGCTGGGCCCCCGTCAGAGGAGGAAGCAGCCTGGTAAACGGTGTGCCAGGCCTGAGATCTGGAGGCCTCCCACAGCCGGGTCCCTGTCCTGCCCAGGCCCCCCGAGGGAGGACGATGGTCGGGCAGTGGCGAGCGGGGTGGGGCTGGCGCCGAGCCTGCCCTTGGATGCCCCGGGGAAGGGCGCCGGGGGATGGGCTGCCCCTGGCCGGGTCTGAGGGACCGACCCAGCTCGGGGCTGTCGGGGGCAGAGAGAGAACCCCCCTCCGCCCTTTCCCTTCAGGTTCTTAGGGCTGGCCAAATCCTTCCCAAGACAGCTTGTCTGGAGAAAATCAGACCCAGCTGAAGAACATGTGTCCATGGGGGAAACCCGGGAAACTGAGTCTCCCCACACAATAGCAGAGATTCTCATCTTGCATCCTCTCCTGAGCTAATGACAAAGGTGGATGTCCCGGGTGGGCCTGTGGAATGGGAGAGGGGAGGAAGTCTATTGTCATGCAGAGGGACATGGAAAGACTTGTCTGAAGCTTATCCCCTGCACTGGGGTCAGGTCGGGAAGGGACGGCACAGAGGTGAGCAGGAACCAACCGGCCTCTCTGTGGTGGGGCTGGCCCCGGGGCAGGCGTGGGGGTGATGGCTGGAAGTGGGATGGCGCGTGAGTTGGCACCAGCCAGCGGTGGAGGCAGAGACTCAGAGGTCAGGGATCTCTCTCTCTGTCTCTGTCTCTCTCTCTCTCCCTCAGGGAGCTGAGCAGAGTAAGGTGGCGCCCCCTGCCCACCTCGCCTACCTCTCCATGGGCCCTTCTTTCTCTGGCCGCTCCGGGAGCCCTGCGGGCTTGGGTTCAAGCCCCCACACACCGCACAGGCCAAGGGCGCATGCGCGACCGCCGGGGCCTAGGGCTGGCCTCGGGGGGGGGGGGGGTCCTCAGTGAAGGCCCCGCCCTCCCTCCAGGCTCTGACCCAGCTGCAGCTCTTCCATCGCCGCCCTTCTGGACTCGGCTTCAGCTGTCTCCCTCCCCTCCCCCACTCCCACTCAGCTTGCAGGCCGCTTCCCTGCCTTGAAAGCATGGCTCTGGCCCTGAGGGCCACAGACCTACTGGGCTTCAAGCTCAAGGCTCTGCCTGGGCCTGCTGCTTCGGCCAGGGGCTCATTTTTTCCTGGAAAGACAAAGCCATGGCCTCACCCCACGCCTGCACTTTGCCACGGCAGGCAGCCCAGATGTAGGAAAGGCTCTGTGGAGTCAGAAGTGCCGAGACAGGCAGATGGCACCAGAGGGTTTGGGGGCCAGGGCGCAAGTGGGCTAGCCCCTCCTCCCGGGAGTCGGGGAGGCCCGGCCTTCCTAGTGCCCAGGCCACGGCTCCGGGGAGAAACCCGCCATGGAGGGCACGCGGGAGGCCCTCTGCCTGAGGTGGCAGGTGTCACGCCAGGGCCACTGCAAGCCTGGCTCGGCTTGCCTGCTTTCTCCAAAGGAGGCTGGCCGACCAGCCGAACCTGGCACCTGGGCCAGGCCCCTTCCAAGGGGACGAGTTCCAGAGGCTAGAGCCCTGGGGGCGGCTGCCAAGTCTCCTGGGGCGTGTGCTGGGCCCCCGTCAGAGGAGGAAGCAGCCTGGTAAACGGTGTGCCAGGCCTGAGATCTGGAGGCCTCCCACAGCCGGGTCCCTGTCCTGCCCAGGCCCCCCGAGGGAGGACGATGGTCGGGCAGTGGCGAGCGGGGTGGGGCTGGCGCCGAGCCTGCCCTTGGATGCCCCGGGGAAGGGCGCCGGGGGATGGGCTGCCCCTGGCCGGGTCTGAGGGACCGACCCAGCTCGGGGCTGTCGGGGGCAGAGAGAGAACCCCCCTCCGCCCTTTCCCTTCAGGTTCTTAGGGCTGGCCAAATCCTTCCCAAGACAGCTTGTCTGGAGAAAATCAGACCCAGCTGAAGAACATGTGTCCATGGGGGAAACCCGGGAAACTGAGTCTCCCCACACAATAGCAGAGATTCTCATCTTGCATCCTCTCCTGAGCTAATGACAAAGGTGGATGTCCCGGGTGGGCCTGTGGAATGGGAGAGGGGAGGAAGTCTATTGTCATGCAGAGGGACATGGAAAGACTTGTCTGAAGCTTATCCCCTGCACTGGGGTCAGGTCGGGAAGGGACGGCACAGAGGTGAGCAGGAACCAACCGGCCTCTCTGTGGTGGGGCTGGCCCCGGGGCAGGCGTGGGGGTGATGGCTGGAAGTGGGATGGCGCGTGAGTTGGCACCAGCCAGCGGTGGAGGCAGAGACTCAGAGGTCAGGGATCTCTCTCTCTGTCTCTGTCTCTCTCTCTCTCCCTCAGGGAGCTGAGCAGAGTAAGGTGGCGCCCCCTGCCCACCTCGCCTACCTCTCCATGGGCCCTTCTTTCTCTGGCCGCTCCGGGAGCCCTGCGGGCTTGGGTTCAAGCCCCCACACACCGCACAGGCCAAGGGCGCATGCGCGACCGCCGGGGCCTAGGGCTGGCCTCGGGGGGGGGGGGGTCCTCAGTGAAGGCCCCGCCCTCCCTCCAGGCTCTGACCCAGCTGCAGCTCTTCCATCGCCGCCCTTCTGGACTCGGCTTCAGCTGTCTCCCTCCCCTCCCCCACTCCCACTCAGCTTGCAGGCCGCTTCCCTGCCTTGAAAGCATGGCTCTGGCCCTGAGGGCCACAGACCTACTGGGCTTCAAGCTCAAGGCTCTGCCTGGGCCTGCTGCTTCGGCCAGGGGCTCATTTTTTCCTGGAAAGACAAAGCCATGGCCTCACCCCACGCCTGCACTTTGCCACGGCAGGCAGCCCAGATGTAGGAAAGGCTCTGTGGAGTCAGAAGTGCCGAGACAGGCAGATGGCACCAGAGGGTTTGGGGGCCAGGGCGCAAGTGGGCTAGCCCCTCCTCCCGGGAGTCGGGGAGGCCCGGCCTTCCTAGTGCCCAGGCCACGGCTCCGGGGAGAAACCCGCCATGGAGGGCACGCGGGAGGCCCTCTGCCTGAGGTGGCAGGTGTCACGCCAGGGCCACTGCAAGCCTGGCTCGGCTTGCCTGCTTTCTCCAAAGGAGGCTGGCCGACCAGCCGAACCTGGCACCTGGGCCAGGCCCCTTCCAAGGGGACGAGTTCCAGAGGCTAGAGCCCTGGGGGCGGCTGCCAAGTCTCCTGGGGCGTGTGCTGGGCCCCCGTCAGAGGAGGAAGCAGCCTGGTAAACGGTGTGCCAGGCCTGAGATCTGGAGGCCTCCCACAGCCGGGTCCCTGTCCTGCCCAGGCCCCCCGAGGGAGGACGATGGTCGGGCAGTGGCGAGCGGGGTGGGGCTGGCGCCGAGCCTGCCCTTGGATGCCCCGGGGAAGGGCGCCGGGGGATGGGCTGCCCCTGGCCGGGTCTGAGGGACCGACCCAGCTCGGGGCTGTCGGGGGCAGAGAGAGAACCCCCCTCCGCCCTTTCCCTTCAGGTTCTTAGGGCTGGCCAAATCCTTCCCAAGACAGCTTGTCTGGAGAAAATCAGACCCAGCTGAAGAACATGTGTCCATGGGGGAAACCCGGGAAACTGAGTCTCCCCACACAATAGCAGAGATTCTCATCTTGCATCCTCTCCTGAGCTAATGACAAAGGTGGATGTCCCGGGTGGGCCTGTGGAATGGGAGAGGGGAGGAAGTCTATTGTCATGCAGAGGGACATGGAAAGACTTGTCTGAAGCTTATCCCCTGCACTGGGGTCAGGTCGGGAAGGGACGGCACAGAGGTGAGCAGGAACCAACCGGCCTCTCTGTGGTGGGGCTGGCCCCGGGGCAGGCGTGGGGGTGATGGCTGGAAGTGGGATGGCGCGTGAGTTGGCACCAGCCAGCGGTGGAGGCAGAGACTCAGAGGTCAGGGATCTCTCTCTCTGTCTCTGTCTCTCTCTCTCTCCCTCAGGGAGCTGAGCAGAGTAAGGTGGCGCCCCCTGCCCACCTCGCCTACCTCTCCATGGGCCCTTCTTTCTCTGGCCGCTCCGGGAGCCCTGCGGGCTTGGGTTCAACCCCCCACACACCGCACAGGCCAAGGGCGCATGCGCGACCGCCGGGGCCTAGGGCTGGCCTCGGGGGGGGGGGGGGTCCTCAGTGAAGGCCCCGCCCTCCCTCCAGGCTCTGACCCAGCTGCAGCTCTTCCATCGCCGCCCTTCTGGACTCGGCTTCAGCTGTCTCCCTCCCCTCCCCCACTCCCACTCAGCTTGCAGGCCGCTTCCCTGCCTTGAAAGCATGGCTCTGGCCCTGAGGGCCACAGACCTACTGGGCTTCAAGCTCAAGGCTCTGCCTGGGCCTGCTGCTTCGGCCAGGGGCTCATTTTTTCCTGGAAAGACAAAGCCATGGCCTCACCCCACGCCTGCACTTTGCCACGGCAGGCAGCCCAGATGTAGGAAAGGCTCTGTGGAGTCAGAAGTGCCGAGACAGGCAGATGGCACCAGAGGGTTTGGGGGCCAGGGCGCAAGTGGGCTAGCCCCTCCTCCCGGGAGTCGGGGAGGCCCGGCCTTCCTAGTGCCCAGGCCACGGCTCCGGGGAGAAACCCGCCATGGAGGGCACGCGGGAGGCCCTCTGCCTGAGGTGGCAGGTGTCACGCCAGGGCCACTGCAAGCCTGGCTCGGCTTGCCTGCTTTCTCCAAAGGAGGCTGGCCGACCAGCCGAACCTGGCACCTGGGCCAGGCCCCTTCCAAGGGGACGAGTTCCAGAGGCTAGAGCCCTGGGGGCGGCTGCCAAGTCTCCTGGGGCGTGTGCTGGGCCCCCGTCAGAGGAGGAAGCAGCCTGGTAAACGGTGTGCCAGGCCTGAGATCTGGAGGCCTCCCACAGCCGGGTCCCTGTCCTGCCCAGGCCCCCCGAGGGAGGACGATGGTCGGGCAGTGGCGAGCGGGGTGGGGCTGGCGCCGAGCCTGCCCTTGGATGCCCCGGGGAAGGGCGCCGGGGGATGGGCTGCCCCTGGCCGGGTCTGAGGGACCGACCCAGCTCGGGGCTGTCGGGGGCAGAGAGAGAACCCCCCTCCGCCCTTTCCCTTCAGGTTCTTAGGGCTGGCCAAATCCTTCCCAAGACAGCTTGTCTGGAGAAAATCAGACCCAGCTGAAGAACATGTGTCCATGGGGGAAACCCGGGAAACTGAGTCTCCCCACACAATAGCAGAGATTCTCATCTTGCATCCTCTCCTGAGCTAATGACAAAGGTGGATGTCCCGGGTGGGCCTGTGGAATGGGAGAGGGGAGGAAGTCTATTGTCATGCAGAGGGACATGGAAAGACTTGTCTGAAGCTTATCCCCTGCACTGGGGTCAGGTCGGGAAGGGACGGCACAGAGGTGAGCAGGAACCAACCGGCCTCTCTGTGGTGGGGCTGGCCCCGGGGCAGGCGTGGGGGTGATGGCTGGAAGTGGGATGGCGCGTGAGTTGGCACCAGCCAGCGGTGGAGGCAGAGACTCAGAGGTCAGGGATCTCTCTCTCTGTCTCTGTCTCTCTCTCTCTCCCTCAGGGAGCTGAGCAGAGTAAGGTGGCGCCCCCTGCCCACCTCGCCTACCTCTCCATGGGCCCTTCTTTCTCTGGCCGCTCCGGGAGCCCTGCGGGCTTGGGTTCAACCCCCCACCACCGCACAGGCCAAGGGCGCATGCGCGACCGCCATGGCCTAGGGCTGGCCTCGGGGGGGGGGTCCTCAGTGAAGGCCCCGCCCTCCCTCCAGGCTCTGACCCAGCTGCAGCTCTTCCATCGCCGCCCTTCTGGACTCGGCTTCAGCTGTCTCCCTCCCCTCCCCCACTCCCACTCAGCTTGCAGGCCGCTTCCCTGCCTTGAAAGCATGGCTCTGGCCCTGAGGGCCACAGACCTACTGGGCTTCAAGCTCAAGGCTCTGCCTGGGCCTGCTGCTTCGGCCAGGGGCTCATTTTTTCCTGGAAAGACAAAGCCATGGCCTCACCCCACGCCTGCACTTTGCCACGGCAGGCAGCCCAGATGTAGGAAAGGCTCTGTGGAGTCAGAAGTGCCGAGACAGGCAGATGGCACCAGAGGGTTTGGGGGCCAGGGCGCAAGTGGGCTAGCCCCTCCTCCCGGGAGTCGGGGAGGCCCGGCCTTCCTAGTGCCCAGGCCACGGCTCCGGGGAGAAACCCGCCATGGAGGGCACGCGGGAGGCCCTCTGCCTGAGGTGGCAGGTGTCACGCCAGGGCCACTGCAAGCCTGGCTCGGCTTGCCTGCTTTCTCCAAAGGAGGCTGGCCGACCAGCCGAACCTGGCACCTGGGCCAGGCCCCTTCCAAGGGGACGAGTTCCAGAGGCTAGAGCCCTGGGGGCGGCTGCCAAGTCTCCTGGGGCGTGTGCTGGGCCCCCGTCAGAGGAGGAAGCAGCCTGGTAAACGGTGTGCCAGGCCTGAGATCTGGAGGCCTCCCACAGCCGGGTCCCTGTCCTGCCCAGGCCCCCCGAGGGAGGACGATGGTCGGGCAGTGGCGAGCGGGGTGGGGCTGGCGCCGAGCCTGCCCTTGGATGCCCCGGGGAAGGGCGCCGGGGGATGGGCTGCCCCTGGCCGGGTCTGAGGGACCGACCCAGCTCGGGGCTGTCGGGGGCAGAGAGAGAACCCCCCTCCGCCCTTTCCCTTCAGGTTCTTAGGGCTGGCCAAATCCTTCCCAAGACAGCTTGTCTGGAGAAAATCAGACCCAGCTGGAAGAACATGTGTCCATGGGGGAAACCCGGGAAACTGAGTCTCCCCACACAATAGCAGAGATTCTCATCTTGCATCCTCTCCTGAGCTAATGACAAAGGTGGATGTCCCGGGTGGGCCTGTGGAATGGGAGAGGGGAGGAAGTCTATTGTCATGCAGAGGGACATGGAAAGACTTGTCTGAAGCTTATCCCCTGCACTGGGGTCAGGTCGGGAAGGGACGGCACAGAGGTGAGCAGGAACCAACCGGCCTCTCTGTGGTGGGGCTGGCCCCGGGGCAGGCGTGGGGGTGATGGCTGGAAGTGGGATGGCGCGTGAGTTGGCACCAGCCAGCGGTGGAGGCAGAGACTCAGAGGTCAGGGATCTCTCTCTCTGTCTCTGTCTCTCTCTCTCTCCCTCAGGGAGCTGAGCAGAGTAAGGTGGCGCCCCTGCCCACCTCGCCTACCTCTCCATGGGCCCTTCTTTCTCTGGCCGCTCCGGGAGCCCTGCGGGCTTGGGTTCAACCCCCCACACACCGCACAGGCCAAGGGCGCATGCGCGACCGCTGGGGCCTAGGGCTGGCCTCGGGGGGGGGGGGTCCTCAGTGAAGGCCCCGCCCTCCCTCCAGGCTCTGACCCAGCTGCAGCTCTTCCATCGCCGCCCTTCTGGACTCGGCTTCAGCTGTCTCCCTCCCCTCCCCCACTCCCACTCAGCTTGCAGGCCGCTTCCCTGCCTTGAAAGCATGGCTCTGGCCCTGAGGGCCACAGACCTACTGGGCTTCAAGCTCAAGGCTCTGCCTGGGCCTGCTGCTTCGGCCAGGGGCTCATTTTTTCCTGGAAAGACAAAGCCATGGCCTCACCCCACGCCTGCACTTTGCCACGGCAGGCAGCCCAGGTGTAGGAAAGGCTCTGTGGAGTCAGAAGTGCCGAGACAGGCAGATGGCACCAGAGGGTTTGGGGGCCAGGGCGCAAGTGGGCTAGCCCCTCCTCCCGGGAGTCGGGGAGGCCCGGCCTTCCTAGTGCCCAGGCCACGGCTCCGGGGAGAAACCCGCCATGGAGGGCACGCGGGAGGCCCTCTGCCTGAGGTGGCAGGTGTCACGCCAGGGCCACTGCAAGCCTGGCTCGGCTTGCCTGCTTTCTCCAAAGGAGGCTGGCCGACCAGCCGAACCTGGCACCTGGGCCAGGCCCCTTCCAAGGGGACGAGTTCCAGAGGCTAGAGCCCTGGGGGCGGCTGCCAAGTCTCCTGGGGCGTGTGCTGGGCCCCCGTCAGAGGAGGAAGCAGCCTGGTAAACGGTGTGCCAGGCCTGAGATCTGGAGGCCTCCCACAGCCGGGTCCCTGTCCTGCCCAGGCCCCCCGAGGGAGGACGATGGTCGGGCAGTGGCGAGCGGGGTGGGGCTGGCGCCGAGCCTGCCCTTGGATGCCCCGGGGAAGGGCGCCGGGGGATGGGCTGCCCCTGGCCGGGTCTGAGGGACCGACCCAGCTCGGGGCTGTCGGGGGCAGAGAGAGAACCCCCCTCCGCCCTTTCCCTTCAGGTTCTTAGGGCTGGCCAAATCCTTCCCAAGACAGCTTGTCTGGAGAAAATCAGACCCAGCTGAAGAACATGTGTCCATGGGGGAAACCCGGGAAACTGAGTCTCCCCACACAATAGCAGAGATTCTCATCTTGCATCCTCTCCTGAGCTAATGACAAAGGTGGATGTCCCGGGTGGCCTGTGGAATGGGAGAGGGGAGGAAGTCTATTGTCATGCAGAGGGACATGGAAAGACTTGTCTGAAGCTTATCCCCTGCACTGGGGTCAGGTCGGGAAGGGACGGCACAGAGGTGAGCAGGAACCAACCGGCCTCTCTGTGGTGGGGCTGGCCCCGGGGCAGGCGTGGGGGTGATGGCTGGAAGTGGGATGGCGCGTGAGTTGGCACCAGCCAGCGGTGGAGGCAGAGACTCAGAGGTCAGGGATCTCTCTCTCTGTCTCTGTCTCTCTCTCTCTCCCTCAGGGAGCTGAGCAGAGTAAGGTGGCGCCCCCTGCCCACCTCGCCTACCTCTCCATGGGCCCTTCTTTCTCTGGCCGCTCCGGGAGCCCTGCGGGCTTGGGTTCAAGCCCCCACACACCGCACAGGCCAAGGGCGCATGCGCGACCGCCGGGGCCTAGGGCTGGCCTCGGGGGGGGGGGGTCCTCAGTGAAGGCCCCGCCCTCCCTCCAGGCTCTGACCCAGCTGCAGCTCTTCCATCGCCGCCCTTCTGGACTCGGCTTCAGCTGTCTCCCTCCCCTCCCCCACTCCCACTCAGCTTGCAGGCCGCTTCCCTGCCTTGAAAGCATGGCTCTGGCCCTGAGGGCCACAGACCTACTGGGCTTCAAGCTCAAGGCTCTGCCTG
>NW_026690946.1:0-35256 GCF_020826845.1 Diceros bicornis minor | reverse complement strand
CCATAATATAGTTTGCAGTGTGAACCCAGGTAGAAAACGAGTCATTTTATGGCCAAAGAAGGTATGGGTTCATATCGCATATGGCCTTGAAAGTTTTCGGGGGTTGGTAGGCCAGAGAAGGGGTGGGTGCAAAGGGCAGGGCCCTCTCTGGTGCTGGAGAGCACAAAACTGGTCAGTTTTGGTGAAAGTGTGTGTGTGTGTGTTTGTGTCAGCGTGGCAGCAGAGGCCTTTGTGGTGAGAATTAGGAGCAACGTTTCCAACTGAGTATATTACTCTCCAGGGAAAACGATATTTTAAAGTAAGGCTTTTTTTGTGTGTGTGTGAGGAAGATAAGCCCTGAGCTAACATTCATGCCAATCTTCCTCTTTTTGCTGAGGAAGACCGGCTGTGAGCTAACATATATTGCCAGTCCTCCTTTTTCTCCCTAAAGCCCCAGTACATAAGTGTATATCACAGTTGCACATCCATCTAGTTGTCGTATGTGGGACGCCGCCTCATCATGGCTGGACGAACGGTGCGTCAGTGCGCACCCGGGATCCGAACCCGGGCCACCAGTAGCGCAGCGGGTGCACTTAACCACTAAGCCATGTAGCCGGCCCCTAAGTAAGACTTTGCAAGATCAGCTTGGTAAACCTTTCTGGCTGTAGTCTTTCTCTCTCTCTCTCTCTCTCTCACTCCCTCACTCACTCACTCTCACTCTCTCTCTCTCTCTCTCTCACACACAAACACACACACACACACACACGCACACCCTGCAGAGCAGAGGGCACTTGTATGTTCTGGAGGGGCTCCAGGAAGTTGAAACAGAGCCCATTTCCCAAGAAGTAGGCCATCAGGTAGGCAGGAGGTGCTGAGGAGCCAAGTAAGTGATGAGTGACGCCCGTGACAAAGACAGAGGGTCATAGAATGTCAGAGCTGGGAGGGATCTGAGAACTGAGAGGTCCACAGAAGAGGAAAGGACTTATCCAAGGTCACTCCAAGGTCACTTCCAGCGCTGGAATCCAGGCTTAACTTTGGGTCTCCTGGCTGTAGATCCGTGGCCTGTGCCTGCCACACACGTTATTCCTTCCTTGCTGGGGAGACGGGCCATATAAAATGTGCATATTCAGGAAACACTGTGTCACCTGATAGCCAGAAAACTTCCTCAAGCCCCATCCCACGTATTCCTGAGGATTCTCAGGGTCTTCCATTTTCCTGGCCACATCTGGCTTCCAATTCTGCTCTCCTGGCTTCTTGTATCACTTCTCACAGTGCCAGTCTCCACTCAGTCTTGACTGCTCCTTACCCCCTTGTGGTCGCTCCATGTGTCCGTCAGGTGGAACTAGATTCTGCTGCAATTACAAACAGCCCCCAAGTCTCAGAGGCTTAAAACAACAAAGAATGCTTTCTCTCTCACACTGTGTGTCCATTGTGTGTTCTGCTCCACAAAATTCTCACTCAGAGTCAGGGACACAGGCTGACGGGGCTCCCACCATCAGGAAATTCACCAGTCCCAGGGCAGGGGAAGGAATGTGGCAAATGATGCCTGACAACTCTGCTCAAGTTTTATTGGACACAGCGAGTCACATGACCGCACCCGACTTCAGGGCCCTGGGCAGTACAGTCCTGCCCTGACCCAGGAGGAGAACCAGAGTATCCAGGAAAGCTCTAATGACACCCAGCTGGCTCCTCCTTCACTCCCCAAGCCCTCAACATGGGCCAAGTATGGACCAGACTTTCTGAAAGGCTTAGATGCACTCGAGGGGGTTTCCAGTACTGAAACAGAAAACAGCTGAAAGCTGAATAGAAGACATCCTTGCCCTCCTGTCGCTCAGCCTTTCCTGCTACAGGGATTTCTTGCTGACCTCCTCTCCTCACGCTGGCCTCTCTCCACACTCTCCCAACTGTCATTTTGGTGGTGGTGGGGGTGTTCATAATCCCTTTATCTGCCAAGACCCTCGCCTTACATCCAGTGATGTGCTGGAGCTGGCTCACACCAACTTGCAAGTCGGTTGTGAAATTTTCAAGAATCTTGCAAGCTTGTTATTCACTCTTTGGTAGCTTAAAATGGGCCAAGGTAGGAATGTTTACAGCATGGAAATTGGCCAGTGCTACCAGTCAGAGTTTTTCTTTCAGAGAGCTGGTCATTAATCCTTTACCAATATACCCTTGTCTACACCTTTTTTCAGGATCAGCTAAATACTTTGCTGGGCCCAGTGCAAATTGAAAATGCAGGGCTCTTAAGAATTTCAAGGCAACAACAGCAGAGCCTTAAACCAGGCATTAGACCCTTCTTAGCAGGCTGTGCACAGGTCAGACATCGAGGACACTGGCCCTGTCTCTACTCCCTCTATACCCTCTACACTCAGAGCCCCCACCAGCAGCCAACTCTCCCTAGAGGTAACGGGAGATCACACCCAAACAAAAGCAAAGTTATTAAGCAAAACTGTCCAGCTCTGCTCAGTCTCTTCTCTCCCATCTGAAGAGTCCTCTTGGGCTTCATCTTTTGTAACCAAAAAGCTACAAGGACCATCTAAAACAAAGGGAACATCCTCTTCTGAGAAGAATCCTTCCCTCCTCTAGAATCCTCAGTTTGGCACCATTTCATTGTTTTAATAGTTATTTTTCTCCCATTTATGATTGGAAGTAAGTTGGGACGGCTCAGGCAGCCCAAAGGGAAGGGTAGGAATTTAGAGGTGGTCATGGTATTTTCCTGGCTTGGGAGCACTCAGAATCCTGGAAGGCTGACTCTGCAAGAAACTGCACAGATCTTCAGTTCAGGGTTTGTGGTAAAACTGTAGCCTTGGGATCATGTTTACAAACCAACTTTGACATGGAGAGGGCCACCTTGACCCTCCCCAGGCAGCCTCTCTGCAGGGCCCACTCCATGCCTTGAGTCCTGTTTCCCATGTTCCTCCTGCCATCCCCACCCCTGCTGCCCTGAACTCAACACCCTGTTGTACTCTGCATCTTTGTTCACATCATCCCTTCTGCTCCAATTCCTTCTATACTCTAGCACACATGTTGAGTTTCTTTTTTTTTTTTTTTGTGAGGAAGGTCAGCCCTGAGCTAACATCCATGCCAATCTTCCACTTTTTGCTGAGAAAGACTGGCCATGGGATAATATCTGTGCCCATTTTCCTCCACTTTTATATGGGACACAACCACAGCATGGCATGACAAGCGGTGCATCAGTTTGGATCCCGGGCCACCAGCAGCGGAGCTCATGCACTTAACTACCACAGCACGGGGCCAGCCCAATTGGGCTCCTGTTTTGTCCTTCAAAACCTCTGAGTAGCACTTGTGGATTCCATGGTGAGACCCTCCCACTGCATTAGGGGCCCACCTCTGTTCTGGCCTCACCTTGTTGGAGTATAAGTTACCTCTGTGGGTTTCTGACCCTTTTCTTAGGCTGGAAACTCCTCCAGTGAAGGGATCTGACTTATCCCCCTCTGGCTGTCTCACCCATGCCCAGCATGGTGCCACCACACGAACTCCATCAGGACATGCTGACAGGATTGGCACAAAGGGAGACAGAGATGGGCATCTCTTAGGCTTGGAAGAGGCCAGAGGGAATGGAGAAGGAAGGAGAGAGAACTGAGTTGTGTGGCAGCTGTTTGAAAAACAGGAAGTACAGAGATCTTTAGCAAAACCTTGACTGCTAACAAAAGAGAGAAAACCATGGACTAATTCCTCCATCAATGACTGCACCGACTAAATGCATTCTGGATTAAAGACACTGTCTCCAGAGAGGGGACTGTGGTGGGGCAGGAGCGAACGAGCAGTGCCGCCGAGGGATGCGGCAAATGAGGGTTTGCCTCTGATGGGCCAAGAAGGCCAGACTGTGGGATGGCAAGTGGGCAGGGCTCAGCTGAGACGCCCGACATTGAGCCAGGTTGGGTAGCCAGAGCTGGACTCTAGCCAGCGAGTTGGGATAATAAGCCGAATTCCCAACTCTCCGTGGTCATCATTGACAAAGGTCAACTGAGCAGGCCTTGGACGTCAGCCAAGCCAACCTGGATCCAAAGCAAATGCATCCTCAGAAGGAACCTTCAGGATAAGAGAAAGGCTGTCTCTGTGATCTCAGAGGGGCTGGGGTTCCTGCGGCCATCCTGACATTGGCTCCTAGCAGGGGTGGGCCGTGGCCCAAGGCTTCTGCAAGGTCTCCAAGCTCACAGCTCTCCAGAGCATTGCCCACCCAGCACAATCCTTAAATCAGACTCCCAGACTGCCAGTGTTGCCTGTGCAGGCAGCAGAGCATCTGACCTGACTGCATCTGGTTTTTGCTCTGGTCCCAGGGGAGTAGATGTCCTGTAGATGCCTCTGAGAAGAGCGCCATCAGTTTTACGTACAGACTACATTTACCCACACACCCACACCCACACGCATACCCCACAATCCTAAAGAGAAAAGGCTACCACGTGCAAATCCCAGAACTGGCAAAGAGAGCAGACTGGCATGGGGGTGATGACATCAGGGCAGTGAGGGTGCTGGTTGGGCATCCACGTGTCTCTGAGCTCTCCATGAGCCTGTGTGTGAGTCCCTTAGTTCTTTAGAGTTCAGGTCCAAGAACAGCCATTATTTCATGTGCCTAGGTTCTCAGAGAATGGAAAAAATAGAAAAGCTTGCATTGACACTGAATATTTCTCCATTAGATATTTTCAGCCGCTCTTCAAGCACAGGCTGGTGTAGTTTTAGCAACCCGGAAGTGGAGAGTGGCTAACTGTCCCATTTTGCTTTCAAAGTGCTCCATTCCGTCAATTGTCAGAGCCCATTCATCCTGTGCTTCAGCAAGTGGCCTTGAGGGGACAAAGCCACATGCCCTGGAAAGGGAGGGGAGCTGGCTCTGTGGCATGTTTGTGATTTCCTGAGCTACTATCTTTGGACGTGTGCCACACAGCTCAAGTGTGTCTCTGTGCCCACTAAGCACGTTCCACCCCTGCTCTTGTTGTACTGAGAGAGTGAGACCCCAAGGTGGGGGTTTGCCCTCAGGGCACAAACTGCTGGGAGAGGAGACAGCCCCGTGGCAGCTCACAGAAGAGGAAAGCACCAGGGGACTCCAACACCCAAAGTGCTGGGTCATCATAGAGGGAGGGAGCAGAGAGCACACGTGGAGAATGGGACTAGGGAGGGGCATCTGATGTGGCAGAGAAAGACAGAGACCACTGCAGGGATATGAGGACAGGCTCCTACGCTGGGGCTGCCCTGACTCCCGGGGGCTTCACGCTTTCTCTCTGGGTCTGTTTTCCTGTCTACAAATGGGGTGCACGACAGAGTCCCTTTGGCTTCCCCTCTGTCGTTCAGCTCAAACACCAGACACATTGGGGTGGTTCCCAGGTCTCCAGGGTGGTAGGAGCTGAGGGTGATGAACAAGAACAGAGGAGGAACAGTTGGGAGGGGAGGGGGCTGCAGGAAGTCTCTCTGGTATCCTTACAGCTCATCCTGAGGGAGGAGACTCGGGCTGTGTTCTGGAGCTGGCTGGCTGGGGAGCATGGGCGGGGAAGAGGGTGCTGGGAGGGGAGCCACGGCAAATGTGGCTGCCAGGGGTGCTCAGAGGCCCATTACCCAACCTGGTGCTAAGCTGCCAGTGAGAAGGCATGATACCCAGGGATCTTTAGGTGGTGACAGGGCATGTGCTTGGGAGAATCTGGGTGTTTTTGCTTTTCTAAGTTGTCCCCACAAAAGGGGGTGGTCGAGAGGTAGTCTTTACTGAGCAACTTCTCTGTACCAGGCCCTCAAATTGTCCCATTACTTACAGGAGTGACATCATTTCACCTTCATATTTTACAGGAAAGACCTGAGGTTCAGAGATATTAGGCATCTTGCTGGAGGTCACACAGCTGAGAAGCAGGATAAGGTGGATTTGAGCCTGATCTGTGTGGGTCTCAAGCCCTAGCTCTTTTCACATCATCAGTGGCATTTCCTCTGAATTCTCCAGAGCCCTGAGTTCCTCTAAGATCCCTTGGGGTCACCGCAGCAGGTGGACACTGAGGGTGCCAGGAAGGCTGGCAGCGAGAGCAGCTCCCGTCCTCTGCCAGCTTCTGGGGCGTGTGATCCATGTTTAGAAAAGTCTATGTTTGGTTTAGTGCTCTGCTGTCACCATCTTGAAATTTTGTCATTTTTTAAGAAGGGGTCCTGCATATTTTCTCTGCAGTGGGCCACAAGTTACATAGTCCATCCTGCTGATGGTGTTTTCACATAAGGTGTCACTTGAGAAAGGCTGCTCGAGTCCCACCGGTGGTGGCAGCCCCTGCCCTCTCCCTAGTCCCCTCAGCTCTGCTGGACTTGTGGGCGAGGTCTTGGAGGGGCAGGAACTCCGTGGCCGGAGCTTACCCTGTGGTTCCTCTGTCAGTGACGCCATCGTGTGTTTGCACCAGATCTTGACCAAGGCCTGAAGACCTGCATCTCCAGCTGGCCCTCTGGGATCTGGGTGAGGAGGCAGCCCTGGTAGAGGTCCCCAGCCCCACCTGCACCAAAATCCACCTGAGAAGTCCCTCTCCAGGGCCCACTCCTCCAGGCTGGCAGCTCTTCCATCCTCCCGGGGTGTAAAACACACCTTAAAACACACAGAATCCCTCAGAGGGAGCAGAAGAGGAAAGACAAGTTGGCAAAAGCTGTTTTTCTAGGAGGAAGTGATATATTTTTAGTTCCTTATCTACTTTTCCCTTTTAAAAATTATGTATATGAACCCATTTGAGAAAATTTGACAATCTAGAGAATCAGAAAATGTTCAAAGCTATACCAACCATAGTTCTCCTTCCCAAAGATAACCACTGTAAACACTTTGTTGTGTTTTCTTCAAATTTTTTTCTATGCACAGACCTTGGGATGTTCCCCCCGCTTTATTTACATAATATCACATATATGAATGTTGAATTTGAATCTTGATGTGTTTGTTTTTTTACTTAACATTATAGCACAAGTGTTTTCTCATGCTGAAAGTATGCTTTTTGATGGCTGTATGATCCTCCAGTACCTGTGAGCATGCCATCATCCATGCAGCCATCTCCCATCATTGGTTCTTAAAGTTGTTGCAAATTTTTGTTACTAGAAACACTCATCTCTGCAACTGAAATGTTCCTATGAGAGAGCGTCTCCTTGGGACAGGTTTCCAAAAGTAGAATGACTGAAACAAAAGGTAGAAGCACGGTCAAGGCTCCCACTCCTTCCACCCTGCGTCACTGCTCTCTGAGCTGACTGCAACGCCCTGACGGCCCCGAGGGCTGCACAGTAGGACCACCTGCATCGCGCCTCTCCCACACTGAGTGTGACATTTTCTTGTTCACTTCCCTAAGTCAGAGAGCCCCGCTTTTCCCCCAAGGTCACAATGGGAAGAGGCCCTAGAAAGACGAGGTCTGCACTTCCTGTAGTTGTGTGGGTGATGGTGCCGTCCCATGGGTAGTGGAATGCCCTGTGTAAGCTCCCACTTAGAGTTTATTGCAAAGGAGGCATGTTTTTCTTTAATGGAGTTTATAAGCAGAGGTTTCAGTGGACCCATCCCTGCCAATCAAGTACTGAAGGGCAGGTTTGGGGAGATTGGCTGGGCTTTTGGGAGCTGGAAGGCAGGGTATTGTGTTTCCAAGAGGTTGGGACAGAGCAGGCCAGCAGCAGACCCAAGTTGCTGAGCCTGGGGAGGTGTGGAAGGACAGGGACAAATGGATAAAGGGACAGACAGCTGAAGGGACGTGACTCGGGAGGGCATGTCTTGTGGAGGGAAGCCCTGGAATGGAGGACTCAGGAGACCTGGTTCCAGGCCAGCTACTGACTCACCTTATGACCTCGGATGAGTCACTTCTGTCACTGGTGGGGCACACTGGGAGGGAGGCCTCTTGGGGGAGCCAGGGCTGAGGGGGATGTGGAGCTGCAATTCAGTGACCACGGAGGCCTCAGCTGAACCCCCAAAACTCCGGAGCTGGGTAGCCCTTCAGACCCTTCAGGCGGCGAGGCACACCACAGCACCCACAACAGCCCTCTCCGACCTTCCAATACACAGGTGTCAGACAAGATGGGGCCCCATCTCTATAAAGATCTGTGACTCTGATGGTGTCCTGATGCCTGGGGCCAACTATCTGGCCCTGGATAGGGCAGTGGTGCCAGAATCATCCTCAAAGTCAAGGGTGTCTCTGGGTGGGAGCTCTGAACTATGTCTCAACCTCTGTGGGTGGGGTTGGGTGACCAAGGGCTTGTGGAGCCACTCCTCGTGCAGACCCATTAGACATCCTGCTGCCCATGGTCAATTTCTATCAGGAGTTGGTCTCCAGCTACCAGTACAGCCTGCAGATCCTGGCCCACTGCAAGCAGAACAGTGACTTTGACAAGCTGCTGAAGCACTATGAGGCCAAACTGACTGCAAGGAGAGAGTTCTGGAGATCTTCCTCACTGACCCCATGTTCCAGCTGACACCTAGCCCTGTCCTTGAGGGCACATGCCTTGGGAGCCTTCTGGGGGTCCATGGCAGTGAGGGCCCCAGCTGGGAACAAGCCACAGCTGGGGGCACCATGGAGCCATGGCCGGGAGAGCCCAGACCCTAACAGGCCCCAGCTCTGAGCTGCCTGGAGAATGGGGTTAGGGCCAGCCCTTGACCCAGCAGACCGCAGGGTTGTCCAGCTCCGCAGAGCATGCAGTGTGGGAAGGTGAGCGGGAGCTCCTGGTACTGAGCCCACCTCCAGGCCCTTTCTCCTGCTGGCTTAGAGCATCAAGATCTGGGCTCTTGCCCCAAACAAGACCCTGGAAGATCCTCCACATTAGAGTTGAGATCAGAAGTGCTGTGGGTGTCCGTCCTCATCCCTGCTCATGAGAGTGCTGGTTGCTGAGAGAACCATTCTCCGTCCACTTGGTCACTCTCTCTCCCTCTCTACATTGCTGTTTTCTCTCTGACTTACTTCATCACTGTCTCTCTCCTTGCCTCTGTCCCTGTCCCCCTGCCTCTCCCTGCCGCAGATTCCCAGGCACATTCTGACACTGCATGAGCTCCTGGCCCACTTTTCACGAGCACATAGAGCCAACAGACTGGACGATGCCAGGGCTAAACTGGGGGAGCTCTCTGGGTGAGCCCGGCTCCGGGGTGCCCCCATCAGTGGAAAGGCCAGGGCTAAGGATGCTCCCCAGCAGGAGTTTCCTGAGCCCCAGATGCTAAAATATCATGTTCAGGTTAGGATCCCAAGCGGTGGTGGTTGGGGCACCCCCAGCTTGCCCCACCTGGAAGCAGGGTCTCCGGAGCAATCTGAGGAGTTCACAGCTCAAGCTCAGGGGGCAGTTGGTGGGATGGTGTGGGTGGTGTGCTGTCCCTGGCACAGATGGGATTTGAGGAAGGGCCCTGGGCACTCACGTGGGCCCATCTGCCAGAACAGGGATCCGCCCAGGGACTCGCAGACACTCTGCCAACTTCCCCTGTTCTCCAGTGTCAGTGTCTCACAACCTGTGGTATAGGAGCCCCAGAGGGAGTCCTGGCTGATGGGCCTTCATGTGCCCAAGGGTGCAGTCACAGCAGGCAGTGTCATGGATGGACAAACGCCTGACTTTTCCAGTGTCAGAGGCCCCAGCCCTCTGGTCAAGGCCCCTCCGCTGCCCCTCATTCAGTCTCCAAAGCCCAGGGGGATCCTTCCTCTGCCGGGGCAGAAGCAGAGAGACCAGGGAGGAGGCGCCTACAACAGCCCAGGCAGCAGTTGACGGTGGCCTGCACCAGGTGGTGGCAGTGGAGGTGAGGAGGAGGTTCAGATTCGGGGTGTGTTTTGAAGATGGAACCAACAGGAGTTTCTGATGCATTAGATGTGGGGAGAGAGAAGATGGGAGGCAAGAGTGATTCGACAGTTTTTGGCTGAGCAAGCAGAAGGTTGGAGTTGCTGCTAACCAAGATGGAAAAACTGGCAGGATGGGCAGGTGTGGAGGGGAAATCTTTCTTGCTTCACTGGATCTTGACTGGGGGCATGTTGAGCTTGAGATGGACAACAGTGGTGGAGGGGACAAGATGGAGGAGGGCGTTTGAGTCTGAAGTGTAAGGGAGTGAGCCATTCAGGAGCCATCAGCTCGAGATGGTATTTAAAGTCACAAGACTGGTGAGATCACCAAGGGAGTAGGTTTAGGCAGGAACGAGGTGCGTACCAAGAGCTGAGCCCTGGGGTCTGCACCTTATGGAGGCTAAGAGATGATGAGCAGCCTTGTACTCAACGATGGGCTGCCAGAATCTGCAAAGGAGGGTCGGTCTGCAGCATGTAGGATCCAGTACCCAGCCGTGCCAACCACTCAGTGCCCTAAATGGCTTCCCGAGCCCAGCAAAAGGCAGCCAGTAGGGCCACGTCTCCCAGCTGGGCAGAGGGAGGACCAGGCTGGACTAGGGCAGGGCACAGGCCGCGGAGTGGGGGTTCATTCAGGGAGCAGATGTAATCAGAGTGTGTTTGTAGACTAACAAAAACCATTGTGGGGTGGAGACCCCAGTCCTCTCATGACCCAAGGAGCCAAATCCTGCACACTTCCCCAAGGAGAAGACTTGGGACTCCAACGAGGCTCCTCATCCCTGTGGCATGCCCTGTACCGGTGCGGGCCATAGCAAGGAAGGCACATGAGTGCCAAGGCATTTATCCTAAGATCCCGATCCCCTTTCCCGAAGCCTACTCATCTGATCACCTGATCCCCTGCATCTGGCCTGAACACACCCCTAGTGGCACAGAGGAGGGTTTTCCTATAGCCCTGACAGCAGCCCTTTCATCCTCCTCTCTCTCTCCCTTGGGGGACTGAGGAAAGCTCCCAGCCCTGCAGGAAGCCATCAGATAACAAACCCTCCCTGGCTGTGCTCAGAAACACTCCTGCCCTGGGGCTGACTCTCTCCTACCTCTGGCCTTTGTCCCGCTTTTTCTCCTGAACCTCATCTCTTGGGCTCACTGTAACCCAGGTTGTCAATTCCAGCTGCCCCGGTAGACTGCGGCCCTGGGAACTCCTCCCCAGCTGCGTGGACGGTGTGGCTTTCAGCACAAAACCCAGCCGGGGCTGGCAGGGGTCCTGAGCAGCTGCAGCTGGCACTTGTCTAACAGTGAAACTAGTGTTGCTACTGTGGGATCGCCCCCTTGTTTGTAGCAAATACAGCCCTCCTCAGCAAAATCTCCACCATCGTCAAAAGAAATGGTTCTGTTTACCTTTGCTAACTTCCAAAAATGAATCCCTATCCAGGGAACTAGCATATCCTTGAATGGTGCCTCCCTGTGCCCCGACCCTTCCAGAAGAGGGCTAGGGACTGGGCTGCTGAGAAGAGCATTGCTGGGAGGGAGGGACTGAGGATTCTAAGGAAGAGACTCCATCTCCATGCCACAGTCTGATAGCCAGAAAACAACGGGTAATAATAGTTGGATAATAACACCTTTGCAACCAGTGATACTAGCAACAGTGATCACGGCCCTTTACTCAAGCACCTGCCGTGTGTGCTGGGCCTGAGGTCAGCACGTGAAATGCATTCTTTTCCATCCTCACTCCGACATTCTACAGGTGAGCACACTGAGGGTCAGAGGGGCCCAGTAATTGGCTCATCGCTGAGTTCGTTAATCACCGATCCAGCTCGACCAGTGTCATCTCTCTTTGCTGGGAGGGTTAAATTGGACAGTGTCTACTAGAGAACTTTGGAAGCCATGTATATTAAGCAGCCCTCTTGGTGATCTGGTCGTGGTTGTAGAATTTGAGGCATCAGCAGACAAATAAGACATTTGTGCTTTTCTTGGAGTAAGTGGGGTACTTTCTCCAGATGCTCATCCCCACAAAATTACTATCTTCCTAAGACTTCTGAAAACCCACCAAGGCTCTTAACAAAGTTGGCAACTCACAGGCCTCTTTTCCAACGAATGCTATTTGTTTGTGTGTGAGGAAGATCAGCCCTGAGCTAACATCCACGCTAATCCTTTTGTTTTTTTTTTTTGGCTGAGGAAGACCGGCTCTGAGCTAACATCTATTGCCAATCCTCCTCCTTTTTTTCCCCAAAGCCCCAGTAGATAGTTGTGTGTCATAGTTGCACATCCTTCTAGTTGCTGTATGTGGGACGTGGCCTCAGCATGGCCGGAGAAGCAGCGTGTCGGTGCGCGCCCGGGATCCGAACCCGGGCCACCAGTAACGGAGCGTGCACACTTAACCGCTAAGCCACGGGGCCGGCCCCACCACCAATGCTATTTTTAAAAAGCAGTTAAATGGCGCCACCTCCTGGAGGAGGGGTGTTGCGGCAGTCAGAACAGGACAAATAGGAGAGTTGTCCTTATTCTCACATTAAGGGACAAGGTGTGTCTTGCTCCCACCAAACATGCTGGAGCCTACGGGAGTCAGACTTTCATTGAGCCAGCTGGATTGCCAGGTGCTCCAAAACTAAGCCATTCCAGGACCTGAACATTAAGGAAGCAGCTATATAACATGCATTGAGGGAGGGGTGGAGACAGTAAATGCAAAGGCCCTGAGGAAGGATGGGTGGGTGGAGTTCTATGGATGGAGATAAGGCCAGTAGTGGTGTGGGGGGCAGAGTAATGAAGAAAGGTTGTTTCCTATACTCCTGTCCTCCAGTTTTGCCGTCTCAGTTCCACGTGGTTCAAACTTTTAAATCAGACCTGCTTTCTAGCTGTTAATCTCCATTTCCATTTCCAACACCTGTATCCTTGGGCTATGAGAAGGATGATGTGATACCATGCCCATAGAGTGCCTGGCAGAGCGGGCATTCAATATGCATGCTCTCTCCCCCTTTGTGACCACAGGCTCCACCTGAGAATCCTGGGTGCCGGGCCTTCTTCCTAGGTCTGGCCAGACGCCCGGCATTCCCTTCTCCCTGAGAGACGGGGGCAGCCTGTCTCTGACATTTTCTGTCCTGACAGGATAATGTACAATGAAGTAAACAAGACAAAGAGCATCCAGGAAAACATAGCCATGGAGGGCATGATTGTCGAAGGCTGTGAGACCCTCCTGGACACCAGCCAGACTTTTGTGAGATGGGGCATGGCACCCTGCCTCCCCCAAATCTCAAGGTAGACCCCAGCAGTGGTGGCACTTGGGGACACCACCAGTTCGTTTGGCTACTATGTGCCAAAACCTGCCAGCATGATTGTGGAGTATTCCAGGGCTGCTGGAAGAATGTGACAGCTGTATGTAGATGTCGGTATCTGCACACATGGATGCAGATATTACTGGTTTTCACAGTTCCCTTCTCTCCAGATGTACACATGATTCTTCCCAGATGCCCTTGATGTGTCTTTGGATGTCATAGTAAACACTGACATGTCCTTTTGGGGAGAGAGGAGTGGAGGAGAAGGACAGATACTGATTGGCCTGGTGAATCACAAGCATGTTCAGCATCCGAGGGGAAGTCATGTGGGTCAGTCCCTCTGTCCCTTGCTCATCATCCTTAGCCCCTTGTGGGAGGCCGTGATCACAGCGGTTCTCACGGGTAGGAGGTTGCCTTCACCCTCAGCCTCCACTCTCCTTGGGAGCGGTGTTTGTGAGGCACAACCCTGTGAGGGGGCAGCTAGAGGCTGTGACTGAGGGGACTGACTTCCAACTCAGAGACGTTAGTGCCGCAAGGAGTTTGAGGGTCACCTCTTCAGATTCCACTTGCTGTGGGACCCTCAGCTTCTGCTTGCATGCCCCCGAGGTGACCTGCACCTCAGATGGGCCTCCTGAGTTCCTTCTATCCAGCCCTGGGACTCTCGGAGCAGATGAAAAGCTCGCCAGCACTTCCTGTGGCCTGTGCAGCTGCCTTTGGCCCCTGCTGCCCTTAGCAAGGGTATCATCGACTTGGAGTTTTGTCCCGAGCCCCTCTGTGTGGCCCCCTGTAACTTTTCCCTAAGCCGACGCTGTGATCTGCTGGGCCCAGAGCCAGCCTCCCTGTGTCCTGGCTCCAGCTGAGCTGCAATGGGCCAAAGCTGGAAAAGGCCCAAAGAATGACCTCTCCTGGGGTGGGCAGTGTCACCACAGTCCAGGAATCTGCTCCATTGCCCTGAGCCTAAGAATTTCCTTCCCACCTGAGGGGCTGGGGTACACGTGAAGACCAGAGAATGGGGCCCAGCAAGGTTCCAGGCAGTGACAGATGTGGGCAGGAGGCAGAGTGGTGGCCCAGAGCAGGCCTAGGGAGATGGAGCGTCAGGGAGGGCTTCCTGAGGAGGCATCACTGGAGTCGAGTCTTGAAGGGTAAGTAGGCATGCACAGGGTGGATGACGTGAAGGAAGGCCCTTCCAGGCCAAGGAGCATCACTCAGGAGCCACAGGTAACTTGCCCTGGAACTAGAGTGGGAGCAGAGAGGGGAGGCGATGGTAAGGAAGGAGAAGTGCTGGAGCAGACTGCTGGCGGGCCTTGAAGGCCTGAGTCCCGAGGACAGTGAGGAGCTGGCGGAGTAAGTGGGGAAACGAGGCCTGGAGCACGTCTTAGGGGAGCTGGGATGGCAAATGGGTTCATCACTGCCCCCTGCTCTGCCCGGGAGTGGCTTCCGTGTGCAACTTGTTGAGGACTGGTGGGCTCTCTGGGCTCTGCAGCCCAGCATGTCGTGACTGATTGGTGATGTCTGCTGTGGCTGTGTGTGGCAGCAGGTGTCCTGTGTCTCTTGCTCATCCCTCTGGGCCAGAGCCAGCTCCACACTTGTCCAGCCTCCTGCCTTCCCCAGACTCAGCCCTAAAGAGGTACAGCCTTTCAGATACAGGATACAACCTTCCTTAGAGAGGGAGTACAAACAATACACTAGTTGGCCTAAATTCAGCCACCAATTAAGAAAGCCTTCAGGTGCAACAATATACTTATCTTAATTTCAATCTCAGAAACTAACTCCTAATCTAATACTGCATTAATCTATTAATTCATAGAAGTAGTACTGTTACTATGAGGAACAAGAATTATTTCTCCTTGCATAATCTTAGAACAGATAGATAATCACCGAAAGTTAACAATAAAATAAATTCAACCCAATAATTATTTATTACATTAACTGTTAACCCAACACAGGTAGGCATTCAAGCAAAGATTTAAAAAAGTAAAAGAAACTCGGCAAACACAACCCCCACCTGTTTACCAAAAGCATCTCCTCTGGCATTTCTGGTGTTACAGGCACTGCTTGCCCAGTGACACGGTGTAAAGGCCACAGTGACTGGACCCTGCAAAGGCAGCATCATCATTTGTTGTCTAAATGAGGACTTGTATGAACGGCCACTCAAGGGTTTTACTCTCTCTTACTTTTAATCAGTGAAATTGACCTTTCCCTGAAGAGGCGGGAATGACAAAGACGAGAAGACCCTATGGAGCTCCAATTAATTAAAAAAAATCAAAGGTAAGCCAAATCAAGGGCTAACAAAACTTAAAGGGACTAACAATTTTGGTTGGGGTGACCTCAGAGAATAAAATAACCTCTGAGTGATTAAAATCTAGACCAGCTAGTCAAAATATTTTATCACTTATTGATCCAAAATATTGATCAACAGAACAAGTTACCCTCGGGAAAACAGCACAGTCCTATTTTACTGTCCATATCCACTATAGGGTGTATGACCGCGATGTTGGATCAGGAGATCCCAGTGGTGTAGCCGCCATTAATCGCTCATTTGTTAAACGATTCAAGCCCTACATGATCTGAGTTCAGACCAGAGTAATCCAGTCAGTTTCTAGCTATTCCATATTTCTCCCAGTACGAAAGGGCAAGAGAAACAAGGCATACTTTACAAAAGCACATTCAAACTAATAGGTGACATAATCTTAATCTAATATATATATGTATATAGACCTGCCTATAAACAGGGTTTGTTAGGGCGGCTGATTAATTGCATAAAAAGTAAACCTTTATACCCAGAGGTTCAATTTTTCTCCCTAACAGCATGTTCATAATCAATCATCTTTTGTTAATTGTCACCAATCTACCTACCATAGAATTCCTTACACTAATAGGATGAAAAGTATTAGGTTATATATGACTATCTAAAGGACCACACATCATTGGCCCCATGATCTGTGGAGACACCAGTATTTATATCAGTGTCACAAGGCCATCAGCTGGAGTTCACATTGGAAAACGTACCCGGGAAGACACCCTACGGAGGACCCATTAGCACACAACTGAACAAGTAATGTGGACTTTTGTCGATGATCATTTGAAAACGTAACTGGGAAGACACCCTACAAAGGATCCACTAGCACACAACTGAACAAGTCATGTGGACTTTTGTCAATTACCTAGTATTTAAAACGGGAGGATAGGGCTGGCCCCATGTCTGAGTGGTAAGTGCGAGAGCTACGCTGCTGGTGGCCCGGATTCGGATCCTAGGCGCACACCGACACACCGCTTCTCCGGCCATGCTGAGGCCAAGTCCCACATACAGCAACTAGAAGGATGTGCAGCTATGACACACAACTATCTACTGGGGCTTTGGGGGAAAAAATAAATAAATAAAAATTATAACAAAAAAATAAAATGGTAGGATAAAGATGCAGGATTCTAATGGGTTCATGGAAATTCTGAATGCACAATTCGGAAACAAGGAATAATCGACAAGGTAAACCAACTCCAATAGATTTATAATTGCTTACTTGTACACAGAGTTTTTGCTGAACAATTAAGTATTCATGTATTTGTCTTGATGAAAACATGAAACTTTATGTTGAATAAAAATGGACCATTTTCCTGTATTAGTACATTACTACTCATCATTTAGTCATTTCTATAGTTAATGGAGTTATAAACATAATTACAAATGCATGCTTCCATCAGAAAACAACTATGAGTGAATCTGGAAATTGTAGGGCCAAAAATAATGTTTTCAATATTATGTATTAGAACATGTATATACATAACAAGGATGAGAGAAAACTCTGATTAAAGGAGATTAAAATGTAATCTAATCTTAAAAGAATAAAAAGAGTGTCAGTCCTGGGAGACTGGGGATAGGCAGTAAAATTTCACAGAATTCTGAGACTGGAAATGGGCCATTCCCTACCTTCATTTTTTTATTGTCGTTGCCAAGGGAATTTTTCCACCAAGAACAGAGAGATGGAGGGGAAAGAGGACATGGAAGGATATGGCAGACATGGGAAGGGTTCCATTTTCAGGACACATTAGAGCAGTCAGGTGTCCATATTCTAGGTCATGTAACCACAAAGAATTTCCCCTGGGAGATGCCTTCTGTAGCTCTTCCCTCCAAATTTCCACTCATTCCTCCTGGTGAGATCATCCTAAATGAGAACAGGCTGGGAGAAACACAGAGCTGCCTGGAAAAAAGCCTATCTTGTAAATTGACCCTGCCCTGGAGCTGACTGGGCAGAGGGCAGGAGCTGCACGATGGATACCGACTCCTCTTCAGTCCAGGGACTTTCCTTTATTGCCCTTTGGGGAATACACTGACTGTAACACTGAGGTTCACTGAAGGCCAATAAGATCTAGTGTGAGACTAAGTTGTCAATAAAGCACTTGACGCAACATGTTTTCATGTGTATCAATATGTGCATAACTAGGGAGAAGGGTCTTAACATCTTTATGATCCTTAAGGGAAATTTGACTCACATCAATTTAGGAATGATTGACAATAACGTGTCATGTAGAAGAAGGATCGTCAATCTAAATGAACTTATTCACACAGTCAGTGTCCTAGTCAGTATGGGATGCTGTAACAAAAATATCATAGACTGGGCACTTTATTTATTTATATTTTTCTGAGGAAGATTCACCATGAGCTAACATCCTTGCCAGTCTTCCTCTATTTTGTATATGGGTCATGCCCACAGCATGGCTGCTGGTGAGTGGTATAGGTCTGTGTCCAGGAACCGAACTCAGGCCACCGAAGAGGAGCTCATTGAACTTAAACATTAGGCCATGGGGCAGACCCCTAGACTGGGCATCTTTGGCTTTTGTGTGTGTGTGTGTGTGTGTGTGTGTGTGTGTGTGTGTGTGTTTGTGTGTGTGTGTGTGTGTGAGGAAGATCAGCCCTGAGCTAACATCTGATGCCAATCCTCCTCTTTTTTGCTGAGGAAGATTGGCCCTGAGCTAACGTATTTGCCCATCTTCCTCTACTTTTTATATGGGACGCTGCCACATCATGGTTTGAGAAGAAGTGCATCAGTGCATGCCCGGGATCTGAACCTATGAACCCTGGGGCCACGAAGCAGAGCACCCGCACTTAGCCACTGCACCACCGGGCCATCCCTAGACTGGGCACTCTTAACAAGAGAAGTGCATTCCTCACAGTTCTGAAGACTGGGATGTTCAAGATCTAGGTTCAAGCTGAGTGGCTTTTGGTGATAGCTCTCTTCCTGTTTTGCAGAAGGACAGCTTCTTGCTCTACCCTCATCTGGCAGAGAGAGCTCTGGCCCTCCATCTCCTTGTAAGGGCACTAATCTCATCATGGGGGCATTACACTCATGGCCTCATCTAAGCTAATTAACTCACAAAGGCCCCACTTCCAAATACCATCACGTCGGGGATTAGGATTTTAACTTATGAAATTGGATTACATAGACATTCAGTCCATAGCATTCATGAAACCAACAATTAACAAATATTTATAGAAGTCATACAGCCCAAACTGAAGAATGTTCTGGAGATCATGTGGCAAATGATACAATGTCTTTCCCTACATAGAGTCTCCTAGTGGAGGCAGTAAAAATTAACAGTCAAAGAAAACTTGTGCTATTTAAAAGCTAACATAGATCAATTCTGACAGACTGTACTTACAATTGTCTTTTGGTAAGACAGGTCTGATTATCAGAGTCCAGATTAAGCAAATTCCCCCGGGTGAGGGCATGTCTGGCAATCTCACCTAAAAAGGCTCTTTCCTTTTTGAAATTTTATTTCATCTAGTCCTGTTTGCTTCCACATCCCTTTGGTGTTTTCAAACATATAGTATTTATTAAATCAATGTTTAACTGTTGCTCTGCCTTTACCACATCTGACTGGAAGCAGAAGTTACTGGACTTGGCTGGAACCAAATTTCAGTTCATTTTTCCTCCTCTTTCTGCTCAGACTCTCTTCTCTCACCACTGAAATAGCAAATGCCTTAGGGGAGAAGCCGCATGGAGCTGGTGCTCACAATCTTGTGTTTCCTTTGTCTCAGAGATTGTAGACCCCCAAGTCCTGTTTGCACAGGATGTTCTACAACCCTCCAAACAGCTGTTGTGTGCTTTGTCCAGCTCTTATAGCTGCCCAAGAAAAGCTACTCAATAAAAGTGGAACCTGGGGCCGGCCCCGTGGCTTAGTAGTTAAGTGCATGTGCTCCGCTGCTGGCAGCCCGGGTTCGGATCCCGGGCGCGCATCACTTCTCCGGCTATGCTGGGGCCGCGTCCCACATACAGCAACTGGAAGGATGTGCAGCTATGACATACAACTATCTACTGGGGCTTTGGGGGGAAAAAATAAATAAATAAAATCTTTAAAAAAAAAAAGTGGAACCTGCAGTAATTTTATCCTGAAATGTTTTAAATATTTTAAACCAATGAATATTTGTCATTTTTCAAGGAATATTTCTATAATTTTATAAGAAACATTTAAATAGGAATTTTAACAGCAATAATGGCTGTTCTTTGGCCAGAATTCCATGTCATTCATTGTTTGGAATTATATCTAAGCTTTGATGCACTCTCTTCAGTGCCTTTTAAAATATCACTGTTCCTTACATTTAAATATCTTGTGATGGGTTTGTATCAGTCACCTTTTTTGTACCATTTCAGATCCTTTTGGGTCCTCATACCCTTGAGTCATATGTCATTTAGCAACCAGCTTTGTAGGTATCATATGTGCTTTATGCAAGTGCCTCCTGACAGCTCCCCACATTTTTTCCCTGTGCCCTCTGCCCCTCTCTCTCGCCCTGGGGTGTCCATGTTGATGCTGAGGTGTGAAAAACCTCTTGATCAAGCCCACTCGTGCACAACCACGTTCCTTGTTGTGTGGATGTGTGTGTGTTCAGCAATTCTGTATGGTCACAGGGTGCATGGCTATTATGGCATCTATGTGAAAGTGTGTTTTGTTGATGTGTGTGTGTTTAGAGAGTTCAAGTCACTGTGGTCTCTGAGACAGTGAGTGGTCTGTATGTGTCTGTGTGTGTCTTCTGAGTATCAGTGTTCATTATCGTGTAGTTTACAGTGTGAATGCTGCTGGTCATTTGCAAATAGTGTGTATGTGGGTGTGGGTGTGTGTTGTCAGCATTTCCACATGTTCAGAGGATGTCTGTCATTGTGGGAATGTGTGGAATAAGTAAGTTGTTAGAGATCAGTGTGGGCACCAACATTGTTTGCCTGTTACTAGTTCAACACTCAACACCCCTGAAGAAACATTGAGTCCAGACATTCACAGGCTCCATCAGGCCCACAGAGATCCTACTCAGCTGTTTTCTTCCCATCACAAACATATGAACAGGTAGCCAAGGACCACTTGATATTTGAGGAATTTCTCTAGCATGAAAGATGGAGCAAAAAACACATACACTGAAGTGAGGGACTAAAGGAGCAGCAAGGAAATCCAGAGATCATAGTGAAACTTCAACTGCATATCTAGTAACATCTTCAAAACAATTAGAGATGGGCCAGTTCCATGGCCTAGTGGTTAAGTTCAGAGAACTTCACTTCAGTGGTCCAGGTGCAGTTCCTGGGCGTGGACCTACACCACCCATCAGTGGCCAGGCTGTGGTGGCAACCCACATACAAAATAGAGGAAGGCTGGCACAGATGTGAGCTCAGGGTGAATCTTCCTCAGCAAAAAGAAGAAGATTGGCAACAGATGTTAGCTCAGGGTGAATCCTCCTCAGCAAAGAAAATAAAAAAGAGAAAACAACCAGTAAGTGTATATATATGTATTGATGTTACTGCACAATATTGGGGTTCTTTTGCCCAATGCACATTAAAAAAGCCAATTATTCTGGCATCAGCTTTTGGGAAATGAAGTGTAGCTTTATTTTGTGAGATTGATCTGCAAGGAGACAGAGGGCATGTGTCTGTCTCAGATCTCAAGCCCTGATCCAGGGCTTGGGGCACAATTTATGGGATGAAGGGCAGGGTGGTCTGACATGTGGAGGTACATGATTGGAAGTAAGGAGAAGTGAGGGAATTGATGATCTGCACAAGCAAAGTCAAGCTTCATGGCTCTTCATCGGATGTGTGTTCACAAATTGGCAGTGTTACCATGATCGGAGAATGGAGTTTTTAGCTCCTTGATGTCAAAAACGTCACATATAAAGCATTTGTGAACTCCCAGTTGATGAGTTGGTGGTCCCAACTGGTCTGAACTGGACGAGGGGTCTCAGTTCCTGAAAGAAAACTCTTAAATACTCTGTTGATAAGATGGGGTCAGTTTAACTGGTCCTGGAGGGCCCAAGGTTGTGTTTGTATATGCGTGTGTATGCATATGCATGGGATTATCTGTATGTGTGTTAAATGTACAGTATACACAAAGCCAGGCTCTAGTTAAAGTGGTCAGGACAGATTTTAATCAGGCATATACCACTGCAATAGGGAAGAAGGAACAGGATGAACTGAATTCAATTTGATTTGTACAGAGGTGACTGGGCATTTGAAAGGGAGAATGAGGAAGCAGGCAGAGGAGTGAGCAGGGGCTCAGTAGAGTCAGGGAGGGGAAAGTTACAGAGTGTTGGTCAGTGCAATGTGATCTGGCCAGTTGTGTCTGCTAGTTGGAAATGATCAAAGTTTCACTTCTCTGCTCTCACAGAGTCTGGGAGACAGACACCCTGTCCTCCAATGGCTCTCAGGACCTTGAGAAATGCACTCCTGAGTTATAGGAGACACACATACAACTCAAAAGGACAGAGGAAAGATTCACAGTTGTAAGCACTTTTGGGTAAATGCTCTAAGAAAGGAATGTCAGGGTCCAATGATCGAGTGTTGGCCAGAACAGTCAATCCTTATTGCTGCCTTGAGCTTTCTCAGGCAGGCACTTTAAGGGGGCAGTGGTCATCCTAAGGATGTGGATTTGAGCTGTTAGAAACTATGTCAGTTTTTAAGTCTTATAAACTGTGTGTGGGGAGGTGAAATCATTTGTGCTGAGAGGCTGTAGATATTATAGGCCAAGATCGAGGCCTAGACAAGAATAGGGCTCAAAGGAGCCTGGCTTGAGTTTGGTCAAGTACAGGAAACTACATATATAAATAATATATGTATATTTTTTGAATAATATAAATCAGTATATTGAATAATATAATATATTGAATTAAATATATATTTAATGATTATATAATGAATGTGTATGTTTATATATTTTTGAATTAAATAATATAAATATATATATGATTTAAAGGAATATTGACACATAATAACAGCAATTTACAGAATTCCTAAAAGACTTCTACTCTAGGTTCAGGAAGCTGAATACATCTCAAGAACAATTAAAAAAAAAAAATCTAGAGCCAGATCCATCCAGGGAAAGCAAAGAACACTAAATAAAAAAGAAGATACTCAAAGCCCCACAGAGGAACAGAACACTTACGGAGACTTACATTTAGACATATGATACATTTCTTAACAGTGGAAGACAAGAGAGAGTTGGATTAAATATTCAAGGTACAGAGAGAAAATAACTTTCAGTGTATATCCAATCAAACCATATCTCAAGGACTAGGGTGACTTAAAGATATTTTTATGGGAACACTTACTAAGAGTATTACCACCAACAAATGCTCATTAAGGATCTTCTAAAGAATATAATTTAAGGGGGTCAGCCACCTGGTGTAGTGGTTTAAGTTCAGCACACTCCGCTTCCAAGGTCTGAGTTTGGGGGTTTGGATCCCAGGTGTGGACCTACACCACTCATCAGCCATGCCATAGTGGCGACCCAGATACAAAATAAAGGAAGATTGGCAAAGATGTTAGCCCAGGGCTAATCTTCCTCAAGGAGAAAACTTAAAAATTATAAAAGAATGTACTTTAAGGAGAAAGAAATTGACAGAAGAAGAAATGCCAAGAGGTAAAAACGGATGGTGAGGATAAAAACGGTTACACATCTGAATAAATCATTGAAAGCATGACTTAATGAAACAATAATAATATTGACAATGTATAACTGATGGAGTTAAAAACTAATGACAAGAGAACTTCTGTTTTAGAGGAGACTAGGACAGGAAAGCATTCTTGCTGCAAAACTGGACAAAGCCAGATAAATCATAAATATATTTTCAGAGCATCAGAGAACTTCAGAATCAACCAACTAAAATTCCACAAAGAAGAAAAAGTCTTTTATGTGGGCAAGGATTTTTATCTTTCTTTCCCCTGCAGGCGTTTTCTGATTCTGGGTGCCTGCTGAGGATCTGGTTTGCTCAGTCAGAGCCTCGGATAGGGAAAAGAGAAACTAGCCAAACTTGCAGTGATTCTGCAGGACTGGTGTGGCAGAGGAAACCCGAGGGCTTTCAGACACACAACTGCTCTTATCACAGCACATGTACTAAGTTTTGGTGCCACACAGGAATCTGGGGATCTAGGCCAAAAGCTTCCACAAAACAAAGTGAAACCTCCAGAAGTGGTGGAAGTGGCCTAAGTCAAACATACTGCTAGTCTGACCTTCAGGGAATTTGCCATATTGTGAAGCGATGTAAGGTAGGAGGCTGCAGAGCTGCGCTGAGATGTCTGAAGGCTGTAGCTGAATTTTCTGTGGGCTCCCAAACCTGAAGAGAGAGAGATCTACCAGACTTAGAACCAGACCCCTGTGCGGGGGAGGGGAGCACAGCAAACAGGAACAGGGGAAAGCGGAAGGGCTGGGTTTACTAAAAGTGAGACCCAGCCCCAACTCTGATCAACGTCTGATTGGACTCAGGTGATCCAACCTCACTCTGTTTCTCAACGAAGGACAATAAGGTCATGTGGAGCCTCTCGAGTTACGTTACACAGACCTTCCAAAGACACTGGTGAGAGGATGGAGAAGGCAAGCCACAGACTGGGAGAAGACCTTTGCAAATCACATATCTGACAGGACTATAAAGAACTCTCAAAACTCGGCAATAAGAAAATCCAAGTTTAAAATGGGCACAGATTTGGACACTTCACCAAAGAAGATACACAGATGGCAAATAAGCACATGAAAAGATGCTCAACGTCATTAATCGTGAGAAAAATGCACATAAAAACCACATTGAGATACTGCTACGTACCTATTGGAATGACTAGAATTAAAGAGGATAAACATACCAAGTGTTAATTTAGGGTGGAAAGTAACTGGAACACTCCTACATTGCTGGTGGGAAGACAAAGTGGTTCAGCCTCTTTGGAAAACAGTTTTATTTATTTTTTGTGAGGAAGATCAACCCTGAGCTAACATTCATGCCAATCCTCCTCTTTTTTTCCCCAAAGCCCCAGTAGATAGTTGTATGTCATAGTTGCACATCTTTATATTTGCTTTATGTGGGATGCGGCCTCAACATGGGCGGAGAAGCGGTGCATCAGTGCATGCCCGGGATCCGAACCTGGGCCGCCAGTATTGGAGCGGACGCACTTAACCACTAACCAATGGGACCGGCCCCTGGAAAACAGTTTTAAAGTGGAGTTTGTTATGCTGCTGTAACAAATCAACACAAATTTCATGGCTTAAAACAACTCAGATTTATTGTTTTACAGTTCTGTAGGGTAGCAGTCTGACACGGGTCTCCTTGGACTAAAATCAAGGTGTTGGCAGAGCTAGGTTCTTTTGGGGGGACTGTAAATGTTAATCAATTTCCTAGCCTTTTCAAGCTTCTAGAGACCACCACGTTCCTTAGCCTATGGCCCCCCTCCTCCACCCTCAAGACCAAGAACTCTGCACCTCTTTTGCCCTGCCTCCCTTGTTGCATCTTTTTTCTACTCTCCTGCTTCTCTTTCCCTTTTAAGGGCCTTTGTGATGCACTGGGCCCACCTGAATAATCCAGGATAATCTCCTTATTTTGAAGTCAGTTGATTAGCAACCTTAATTCCATCTGCAAACTTAATTCACCTTTGCCAAGTAAACTAATGTATTCCCAGGTTCCAGGGATTAGGACATCTTTGTGGGCCATGACTTTGCTACCACAAACAGTTTTTAAAATAAAGTTAAACATACACATACCATGTGACCCAGCAATTCCACTTCTATGTGCTTACCCAAGAGGAGAAGACTAATGCTCACACAAAAACTTGTTTGCAAAGATTTATAGCAGCTTTATTCATAGTCAAAAAAGACAAAACTGAAAATAACTCAAATGTCCTACAACTGCTGTATGGATAAACTGTGGTACATTCACACGATACTACATTCAGCAATAAAACAGAAGGAACTGCTGATACAGACAACAACATGGATGAACACTAAAATGAATGTATTGTGCTACATGAAAGAATCCAGACTCAAAAGGCCAAATACTGTAGGATTCCATTTATATGATATTCTAGAAAAGACAAACCATAGGGAAAGACAACAGATCATCAGTTGCCAGGGGTTAAGGGTGGGGGAAGAGTTGACTACAAAAGAGCAGCTCAAGGGAGTTCTGGGTACTGGAACTGTTCTGTGTCTTGATTTTGGTAGTTGCACAGCTCTATGCTTTTGTCAAAACAGTTGTACAAAGAGGAAAACAAATACATCATTTCTCACTCATCAGATTGGCAAAACTTTAAAAATCTGACAATCCCGATCTGACAATTCCCAGGGCAAGGATGACTCAGACACTGTTGGCGGGAATGGAAATTGTTAAAACTTCAGAGGATGATTTGGCTGCAGCTCGTCAAGTTGCAGATTCACATCAGCCCCTTGTCCAGCAATCCACTCACAGGCAGGTTTCCATTCTAGGGAATCCACGTGTGCTCGAGGAGACACACACAAGTATAGTCATTAAACATGGTATGGGAATGAGTTAATTGTGGTTAGTAGTTATTTAAAAAAGAAAGGAAATATGCATATGGGAAAGAATCAACCCTGCTGGCTACATATGTGATCTGGGAAGGTAACTCATTGGTTTGTCTACTTAATGGTATGTAGCACAGACAGCACTGTACTAGGAATCTGGAGACAAGCATCTGAGCATATAGTTCCAACTCTGCCACTAAGTAGCAGTCAGACTATGGACAACTTAACTTGAGAAACCTCACTTTCCATTTCCTGGAAAATGAAGAGGTTAGGCTCGACAACCACTAAAATTATTTCCAACTCCACAATTCTATGATTCAATGTCAACAATCAAAAATTATATTCCAAAGTACCTATGTTCAGAAACTGTTTTTCCCAGATACCCTGAAACTGGAAACTATCAGGGAAATAGGATATCTTAAAATATTGATACATAAAATGGCCCAAATTTCTTGGTACGTCTATGACAAGCTGTTTAATCAAGATTGTAACTCAGAAAGAGCATATAAACAGCGAAACCTACCATATTGACTTGGGTCACCCTCAGGAAAAACATATGTCCTCTCCCATTTTAACAATGCAAAACAAATTCACTATATTAATGAGTCCATCTTGTCAAGTTCAGGTCTGTCTAGCCAAAAGTCATTCATGTATATGGTAAGATTTACTTGATTTTTTAACAAAGATAAAAAGATAAATGGCTTTTTGTATTTTTGCCTGTTTCATCTATAAAGCTCTTACATTACAATTTAATAGCTTCAGCCTGCTACAATAATTTAAAGAGCCTTTTGAAACTTGTAATATGCCATGTCCAACAGGATCTAGTAAAAAAATCAGTAGTTCACAATCCAAAAATGCTTATTTAGATTCATTACCAACAATACTTACACTTCAAAGACACCTATAACCAACATGTCATTTGTTCCTACTGCAGAATTTAATAGGTTGTTAAATTCTGGTATCATCCAAAACTATAATTAGGCTGCTATCAATAAAATGTATTTTATTAATCAGAGATATTAAAACTAATGATTAAACTATTAAACTAAATGATTAACTAAATATTAAAACTAATGGCAACTAACGATCTGTTGTCTTTCCCTATGGTTTATCTTTTCTAGAATATCATATAAATGAAATCCTACCGTATTTGGCCTTTTAACCTTTCACCCTCTCAGCCAAATCAAAATTTGAAAATTCTTGTTCTATGAGCTTTCCAAATCAATCTTACAATTCTAAATGAGTATGGAGACAAAACACACACTATATACTACTTCTAAAAACCTCCTCCTTATCCGATTTTAAATTTAGCACCAACTGCCAAGAAAAACCTTTCCACTGAAAACAAAATTCCGTACACATTATGTCAATCATCAATTGATCAGTCATCAGTCTATGTTAACATATGGTGAGTTATTATTAGGAAGCTACATAATTTTCACCAAAGACTGTTTAAAGCTCCTTTCATTAAATGCAGTTTACAACAATTCACAGGCTTCAAAGTTCACCTTGCAAATATAGAGTCAATTATCAGAAACCATTAATGGGATTAGGCTTTTCTCTGAAGGTGGTCCCAAGGAAGTAGGAACGTTTATTTGTTTAAAGAACGCAGTGAGGAGCCCAATAGCCTGCGCGGAGTCAGGCAGAGGATCGCAGACCACAGTCCATCTTCTGAAGGAAAGTGTTCACCCGGGGATGTAGAGACCTGGCCTAGACGGGGCCCCCGGGGGCACGAACTCAAGGGCGCGCGCAGAGGGCTGGCGACTCCCTGCCGCCCCCTGCACCTCCGCTGGGTGGACAGGAGGCCCCGCCGGGGTGGGGCCCCGCCAAGGCAGAGGGGCCCGCCGGCCAGGCGGCGCTCCTCTGCTCCTCCAAGGGACAGAGTTGGGCTCCCCCACCTGGGGCAGCCCGCCAGCAGCCCCGGCCCCCGGCCCCATCCGCCGACCCCCCCCCACCGCGCTCCCGCCATCTGCGGTGGAGATCTCCACACCCATCCCGCCGTCCACCGCCTACCTCAGCGCCGCCTCCTGCCCAGCGCTCCTCCACACTGCAGAAAGGAGAGCTCCCCAGCGCTGAAAATCCTGGAGGAAGGATCCAGAAACCGCCCATCCCCCCACACAAACCTCCGAGGAGGCCACCTCCGCACCAGGGACCCCGCCTCCAGTGCACGTTCCCCGGGGCTCTCCAGCTCGCCATCCCCTCTGCCGCTCTGAGAGCCAGTCCTGCGCATGCGCAGCCTCCAAGGCTACAATGGGAACCTCTGAGGGGCACCGGGAGGGGGGTGGGGGTGTGGGGTCCAAGGTGTCCCTGAGAGGGAGAGCGGAAGCGGGCTGGCTCTCTGCAGCCCTTGACTCTGCTCTCCCTGGATGACCATCAGCTCCTGGAGAAAATCTGCCTTCCCTTGAGGTGGCTCCTCCTGTCCTGAGAAGCACGTTACATGATCTAACATTTGTTTAAAAAAGAAGAATGACATCCTTAACACCTGATGTGTCGTGTCGTGTCCCCAGAAGAATTCTCTGCTTCCCCAGAAGACTAGACAGCGAGCAACTGGGACTGAGTTCTGACCTAGGAAGGAAGGACACTGAGGGCACAGCTGTCTCCCCTCTGCTGGCTCCTTCCCCTGATCTGTGGCCGTGATGGGGACACAGCTTTGGGGACTCGTGCAGGTGACAACGCTCACATGTTTGCCCACCATATTACATTTCTTATGATTGAGTGGTTAAAACGGGAGGCTAGCTGTCTGTTTTTCCGATGATTTCACTTGCAGAAATGTCTTTGGACAAAGAAGTTTGTTTTCTTAATTTCTGATTTTAGTAATCAATAACAATTGTTAAAATACTTATTTTCTTAATCTCATTGGCATGCTAAAACAAACAAGTCACTTGGTTTTCACCAAATTGGCCACATTTTCATTAAAACTTTGGAAGTATTGCTGTTTGAGGTAAAGAAAGCATTTGGGAAGAACAATTACCCTTGGATAATATCTTCCCAGATAAATGTACAAACACACAGTTATGAGCCGTTATGAGGGGCCTGGGAAATCCAGTTTGAGTTCTACAATGGATCATCTGAAGTAAGGTTAAATCAGTAATTTCTGAGGAGTTTACAAGTAAATATTCACGTCGCCTTCATCAAATAGGTCTGGTGATTTAAATGAAGGTTGAGCTTAATGATAAAAGTTTTAAAGAGGCTGAGAAATGTTAAGTAAATGCACTTAAAACAAAAAGGTGCAAATCAGAGTAAAGCCTGCCATTATCCTCTTTAAAACAGAGTCACAGTAGCAGTATTGTCAAGGTATGAGAAGGAATAGAAATGCTTTATAAAGTCAATTCTTCACTTCTAAAGGACCTAACGTGACATTCTAGAAGTCTCCATAGTCTTTCACTCATCTAGATAAAATTGCTCAATTTATATTTTAAAGACTAATGAATCTGAGGGCAAAATATTCAAGGTCAGTGTTCAATTGTTTTTCATTGTTGCAAAGTACATGGGTATAAAATGTGTCTGAAATCCATGGTCTTGGAGAAGAAAAATATATAGAACTTATTTATCACTCTCGCAGCATGTCCTGACTTAATCCTACAAATATCCCAAGAATAAAACCTCAGTGAATTCCATTCTGTTCTTAAATATGACATCTTTCATTTCTAATGAATATTCTCAAATTAGGCTCTAGCTAGTAATTATGTTCCTGATGCAAATAGGAAGTAAAAAAGAATCCATGCTTGATTAACTTGGGCTCAAGAGGACTACTTAGAACCAAAATTTGTTTTTTGCTTTGTTTTTCTTTATCGATTTCTTTCTTTCTGCTCAGCGGAGTCAGCAGATAAATGACACAGAAAGCTGAGAGACTGGAGGGCAGGGTCTTGAAGAATGTAGGATTTCCTAAACTTCCAGATCTTTTTTATCTTTAAAATTCTGTGATTTTTGCTATTTATATAGGGGTTCATTTTTTTCATTATTTCTAATAGTGATCATAATAGTGAGACTAACAAAACTTAGCACCTGTGGAACATTTTTCGTCGTAAAAATTTACGTCATTCTGACAACTGTTAATATTTTAAAAAGCCACTAAGAGCTAATCTGATGCTCAGAGGATTTTTAGGGTGGTGAGATTGTTCTGTACATAATGGTGGCTACGTGTCACTATATGTGTGTCAAAACCCATGGAACTGTACAACATAAAGAGTGACCCTTAATTTAGGGACTGTAGTTCATAATGTGAGAGATCAAGATTTGGCCACCCTGAAATCTATCTCTTTACCTTGGTTGTTTTCTCTGAGAACATTTGACCTCCCCCACTAACTGCCTAAAGAATTTGACGTAGTAACTCCTTCCTGGAACAGATCTTCTATCTAATGGCTGTAATATATTGTAAAATAGATGTTACAATAGAAAAGGCACCAACAAGCCCATCTTATCAGAAGTTCTGTCTCCAGAACTGTCTCTTTGTATGGCCCTGCAAGGAGTTGCCAGACAGACATTTACATTTATAAGGGAAATCTCCATTTGTAAAGGTATCTCCCTCTCTGTATTTGGGAAGAGGGGGGATGAACTCATTCCTAGAAACTTATCAATGTGAAAAGTGAGGCCTTAAATCTGCATAACAGCCTTACTCTTGTTTACTGTGCTTTAGTGGTAATCTCCTGTAACTGACTCCCCCCACCCCCAACATCCTCCTTTGTCATTAGCTCCATATGGTATGTAAAACGAGAATTTCTGCTATTGTGTTGAGAAACGCAGTGTCCCTGCTTTCTCCCATGTATACATGTTATTAAACTTGGTATTATTTTCTCCTGTTAACCTGTCTTGTTGATTATTTGGGCAGCCATAAAATCCTTAAGGAAAAGGGCATAGGGGGATTCTCCCTCTCTCCCCACACCTGCAATACCTACACATTTGGGTGAATTCCTCTCTTCCGAGATTCCCCCAAAATATTTCGAGGTTCCTTGTACCTGCTACATAAGTGACATTCTTTACTTATCCAGTAAATGCTGCTTGGAACATTGAACATAAGGTACCAGGCCAATATTTCCACATGGCTTTATTCCATAAAGTCCAATCTTCATTCCTCTAAACTGTATGGCTACATCGCAAATATGATGTTCCAGTCACAGCCTTGGTAATATAACCAGTGTTTCCAATTGTGTCCTGTTATAAGGAGAACAGATTCTTATTGAACTTATGCGAATAACTATATTGCCATGAAAACAACAATACTTACTTACTAAGAGTTTTTAAATTCTGGAGGGATCAGGTAGAGAGAAAAAGAGAAATATTTAATATTGCTTACAAAAGTATCATTTAGCAAATTGTTATAAGTCATAGCTAGCTCAGGAGAAAAGAGAAAAAGTTTTCCTTAAATTTGAAAAAACAAAACATTAAAAATTCCACAATACTTCAAATAAAAAATCATAAAAATTATAATCATCCTTATCAGTTCATTCAGTCCTGTGTAATCCATTTTTGATCCCAATCTTTTTGTTAGTGGCCTCATGAAGTCATCAGTTTCTCCATCATATTTCTGTAATTTCTTACCCAGTTCAGTTTTATGATCAACAAGTTTATCAGAAGCCTGTACTCCAGTGTAACTGTCACAGTCCTTTCCATGAATTTTTCTGAAGTTGAAACATTTTGCAAAAGCATTAGAGCAAAGAAATAAGTCTGCTAACAAGACCTCAAAATGGCAATTGACAAAGAAATTTGGTTAATTTTGTGACATACGACACTTTAAAATAATAATAACCAGAATTATGACTGATAACCAGGACAGATCAGAATTTCAGTAATTTTTACAATTTTAAAACGCCTATATCAATAACATTTACCCACAAACTACCACCTAAGCATGTTTATCATCACTTGTCTGACAATGCTTCCCATGTAGTTTAACATACTGAGTAAGCCTAATAAGTTTAGTATCTTCCTCCTTATAGGAAGAGAGCAAATATCTCCAAAATAGGATGAGAAGAAGACAACATCAGTTGTAGACAGCTGTCCCAAGACTCCAGACCAGGACTGTATTCCCAACTTTACATCCACTCATTTAAACCTTTGTTATGCTTAAACTGTATACCTATTTTATAATTGTTACATTTAAGATTTTCAGAATACTATCATACTTAAGGAAAGTGATTGATTTGGAACAGACTGGTCTTAAAGTCCAGGAATTTATCGGGTGGCTCCTAATAGAACTTAATGGTTGTATAGAACAAATCTCTGGCCTTGACTACTGGCCTGATGGCTAAAACTCTGCACCCGATCTTCCCTTAAATGCAGCGAAGGATTCACAGTGACAATTGCTGCCAACCTGCCGCTGCTTAAGGCCAGACGGGCTCATTCAGTGTTCCCCTGGTATGACCACCGAGCAGCTAGCTATATTTGTTCCTTTTTTAGGGCTAAATGGTGTCACATCACATACAGAAGCCCTTAAAGACAGTCAAGCAGGAATTGCCTTATTAAATACTAAAATGTCTTTAATAAAAACACTGTCCTTCAAAATAGAAGGGCCTTAGATATTTTAACTACATCCCAAGGTGGTACATGTACAATCATTCAAACTCAATGCTGTGTTTTCATACCTGACGAGTCTTATAATGTGTCGTCTCTGCTAAAGCCCATGAAAAAGCAGGTGAATGCCTGAAGCGAGCCTGCACCCGGTCTTGAGTTGTTCGGTTGGCTCCCTTCTGGTATTGGTTCCCTTTTTCCATCTGCATTGCAATTCCTATTTCTATTACTTCTTGGAATTCTTGTACTAGCCATAATGTTTAAACTAATTGCTGTTTTCTATACTCAGTGCTGTAAGACTGTCATGTAAGCTAGAGTAATGAAAGCTGAGGTGGTCGATTGATCTTATAACCTTGGACCAACTTCCTTTTTTCATAGGGACTATGCCTAAGAACTCATTTTACACTAATCTTTTCAAAGATGTTAAATTATTATCATTGTTACTGTACTTGTTCTATAATTGTGAATAGCGTAAATATAAGGATTCATAAAAAGCACAGATACAATGTTTGTGCAACAACCTAAAATTAATCCAAAACCCATGAAATGCTTCCTCTATTAATATATATATACCTCTTTGCTTGTCCACTATATCCAATTAATTCCCCCCAAGGTGGACAATTGGGCAAATAAATGAGATAAAAGCCTGGCACCGAGGGACATGAGGGACCCAGGGCAGGCAGCAACCACTCTGGTGCCGAGGGACAATAATTTGATCATTCAATGCTTTCTATCAAAAGATTATAGATCAAAAGGGAGAAAATGACAAATAAATGGCAAGCAATAGGATATATTGGAACATATGAGGAAGTATGGGGGAAGTATTGTTTTGGGGTAAAACAAATTTGGCCTGGGTTTGTTTTTCCAGAAGGGCCTGTCACCTGCGTTGTGTATCTGCTTTGCCATGTCCCAAAGAGAAGAATAAATGCCCTTAATATAAGGATTCAACTTCCCCCTCCTTGGCATTTCCTTAAGGATAAGCATTTCTCCCTAGGCTGGGATTTGACTGCTGCACTGATCCTGTGACCACCCAGCTCCAGACAACAGACCTGACACCAGCCACGCCCTCCCCACTGTGTCCATCAATAGCTATTCTGGCAGGGCAATCTGGCAGGGCGATCTTGTGGTTATTGTGAAAGGGACATTGCAATCTGATGTGATACATGCTCTTTGATGGTATATAACAGCTCTGTACACTCCACTTCTTTGGTACCCTTCCTTCTTTAGGGAAGGAAGGCCCTGGGCCATGGTCCTCAAAAGTTGGTTCATAATAAACTCACCCCAATTTGATTTATGGATTGATTATAGATTATTTACGTCGACATGTTTTACAAGTAATATCTTGAAAGGAAAAAACAATAAAGCAGCAGCCCTGCATTACACATGAAAGTTGTGCTCCCCCTGGAGGGAAAATGAGGATACAACATTGGTCAAGTACTTGATTTTATAATCCACTGGTGCCTTTCAAAAATATAGCTTTATTATTGTAAGAGTAAAGATATCCTTAAGAATAGTGCCACAAAACAGGTTTTCCCAGCTTCTTTTTGTCAACTATGAGAGTGACATCAGCCTGGGGCACTTGAAGAGGCATGGTGGACTCAGCTGAGGGCTATTTAATTACTGTGAGATGATTAGCCAATAGCAAATAAGATGCAGAATGATTAAAAAGAGTTAAAGGGACATAAAGTTGGAAATAATTAGGAAAAATAGTGCCTTCAAAATATCCTCTCATTATTTTATAGCATTTTTTTTTGAGGCATAACTAGGATAGTATGTTAGATTTTTCTAAATCTTTATCTCCAGGACATATATTACTGAGTTCTTCATTAAATAAGATAATGCCAAAGAAAACCTGGACAAAAGTATTCTGTACTATCAACAAGGACAAAACATGTACAATATTGCTCTATATATTAAGATTCCAGCTGTAATAGTTAAGATATATATTCATGTGAGTAAAATTATAATGAATTTCTATTTTTCTCAGGCAGTGAACCATGGTAAAATATATAGTAATAAGCAGAAAACCTGATGAACTAGGTGATTTAAAACACCTGATGTTACAGCTTGGACATTCAAGGGTGAAATAGATCAATTTAAATTTCACACCTTCTGCTTTCCTTGTAGCCAGTGAAGTGTCTGGAAGACGGAAAGCACATAAAATTAATTGAGAGTTAAGAGTATTTGGAAGCAGTTGAGGTTAAGCCCTCAACAATGGTGGCCCTTACTTCTGGAGCCATTGACTCTTTGTCATAAGTTTATTGTATAGACGAGTTCTCTCCTTAGATGAGTTGTGTATGTTTCATAGAAGAGAGACAGGGCGGGAGAATTAACTATCACTCCACACCGGTTGTGGAGTGATATATATTACCTCATGCAATTCTTACAGTAATCCTTTAAAGTAACTATTATAATTCATATTTAACTGATAAACAAAACCATGTTTAGGGGCCTGCCCTGTGGCGCAAGCGGTTAAGCACACGCACTCTGCTGCGTCAGCCTGGGGTTCACCAGTTCTGATCCTGGGCACGCACCAATGCACTGCTTGACCAGACATGCTGTGGCGGCGTCCCGTATAACGTGGAGGAAGATGGGCACGAATGTTAGCCCAGGGTCGGTCTTTCTCAGCAAAAAAAGATGAGGATTGGCAGAAGTTAGCAGAGGGCTGATCTTCCTCACAAAAAAAAATAAAAAAGACCATGTTTACAAAATTGATCAAGGGTAGAGGGAAGATCTGAACATCAGTCTGTTGGGTTTTATGCCTCTATTCTCTCCACTGTGATAAAAATGGTACTTCAACATGGGTACTCACCATCTGGCTATTTAATACCGGCTCCTGCCAACATCATTGGATGAGATGAGATGAGAAGTTTACTTCCAAAGTTATCCTATTATATTTAAACTATACTGTTTATGAGTCAAATGTCAAGTCATATTTTAGAGGCATAGAGAACAACTGATTACTTCTCCTACACATTTTTCAGTTTTATTATAACTTTGTTGTG
>NW_026690945.1:0-35331 GCF_020826845.1 Diceros bicornis minor | reverse complement strand
TCTATTGTCATGCAGAGGGACATGGAAAGACTTGTCTGAAGCTTATCCCCTGCACTGGGGGTCAGGTCGGGAAGGGACGGCACAGAGGTGAGCAGGAACCAACCGGCCTCTCTGTGGTGGGGCTGGCCCCGGGGCAGGCGTGGGGGTGATGGCTGGAAGTGGGATGGCGCGTGAGTTGGCACCAGCCAGCGGTGGAGGCAGAGACTCAGAGGTCAGGGATCTCTCTCTCTGTCTCTGTCTCTGTCTCTCTCCCTCAGGGAGCTGAGGAGAGTAAGGTGGCGCCCCCTGCCCACCTCGCCTACCTCTCCATGGGCCCTTCTTTCTCTGGCCGCTCCGGGAGCCCTGCGGGCTTGGGTTCAACCCCCCAAAACACCGCACAGGCCAAGGGCGCATGCGCGACCGCCGGGGCCTAGGGCTGGCCTCGGGGGTGGGGGGGTCCTCAGTGAAGGCCCCGCCCTCCTCCAGGCTCTGACCCAGCTGCAGCTCTTCCATCGCCGCCCTTCTGGACTCGGCTTCAGCTGTCTGCCTCCCCTCCCCCACTCCCCACTCAGCTTGCAGGCCGCTTCCCTGCCTTGAAAGCATGGCTCTGGCCCTGAGGGCCACAGACCCTACTGGGCTTCAAGCTCAAGGCTCTGCCTGGGCCTGCTGCTTTCGGCCAGGGGCTCATTTTTTCCTGGAAAGACAAAGCCATGGCCTCACCCCACGCCTGCACTTTGCCACGGCAGGCAGCCCAGATGTAGGAAAGGCTTTGTGGAGTCAGAAGTGCCGAGACAGGCAGATGGCACCAGAGGGTTTGGGGGCCAGGGCGCAACTGGGCTAGCCCCTCCTCCCGGGAGTCGGGGAGGCCCGGCCTTCCTAGTGCCCAGGCCACGGCTCCGGGGAGAAACCCGCCATGGAGGGCACGCGGGAGGCCCTCTGCCTGAGGTGGCAGGTGTCACGCCAGGGCCACTGCAAGCCTGGCTCGGCTTGCCTGCTTTCTCCAAAGGAGGCTGGCCGACCAGCCGAACCTGGCACCTGGGCCAGGCCCCTTCCAAGGGGACGAGTTCCAGAGGCTAGAGCCCTGGGGGCGGCTGCCAAGTCTCCTGGGGCGTGTGCTGGGCCCCCGTCAGAGGAGGAAGCAGCCTGGTAAACGGTGTGCCAGGCCTGAGATCTGGAGGCCTCCCACAGCCGGGTCCCTGTCCTGCCCAGGCCCCCCCGAGGGAGGACGATGGTCGGTGCAGTGGCGAGCGGGGTGGGGCTGGCGCCGAGCCTGCCCTTGGATGCCCCGGGGAAGGGCGCCGGGGGATGGGCTGCCCCTGGCCAGGTCTGAGGGACCGACCCAGCTCGGGGCTGTCGGGGGCAGAGAGAGAACCCCCCTCCGCCCTTTCCCTTCAGGTTCTTAGGGCTGGCCAAATCCTTCCCAAGACAGCTTGTCTGGAGAAAATCAGACCCAGCTGAAGAACATGTGTCCATGGGGGAAACCCGGGAAACTGAGTCTCCCCACACAATAGCAGAGATTCTCATCTTGCATCCTCTCCTGAGCTAATGACAAAGGTGGATGTCCCGGGTGGGTGGGCCTGTGGAATGGGAGAGGGGAGGAAGTCTATTGTCATGCAGAGGGACATGGAAAGACTTGTCTGAAGCTTATCCCCTGCACTGGGGTCAGGTCGGGAAGGGACGGCACAGAGGTGAGCAGGAACCAACCGGCCTCTCTGTGGTGGGGCTGGCCCCGGGGCAGGCGTGGGGGTGATGGCTGGAAGTGGGATGGCGCGTGAGTTGGCACCAGCCAGCGGTGGAGGCAGAGACTCAGAGGTCAGGGATCTCTCTCTCTGTCTCTGTCTCTGTCTCTCTCCCTCAGGGAGCTGAGGAGAGTAAGGTGGCGCCCCCTGCCCACCTCGCCTACCTCTCCATGGGCCCTTCTTTCTCTGGCCGCTCCGGGAGCCCTGCGGGCTTGGGTTCAACCCCCCACACACCGCACAGGCCAAGGGCGCATGCGCGACCGCCGGGGCCTAGGGCTGGCCTCGGGGGTGGGGGGGTCCTCAGTGAAGGCCCCGCCCTCCTCCAGGCTCTGACCCAGCTGCAGCTCTTCCATCGCCGCCCTTCTGGACTCGGCTTCAGCTGTCTGCCTCCCCTCCCCCACTCCCACTCAGCTTGCAGGCCGCTTCCCTGCCTTGAAAGCATGGCTCTGGCCCTGAGGGCCACAGACCTACTGGGCTTCAAGCTCAAGGCTCTGCCTGGGCCTGCTGCTTCGGCCAGGGGCTCATTTTTTCCTGGAAAGACAAAGCCATGGCCTCACCCCACGCCTGCACTTTGCCACGGCAGGCAGCCCAGATGTAGGAAAGGCTCTGTGGAGTCAGAAGTGCCGAGACAGGCAGATGGCACCAGAGGGTTTGGGGGCCAGGGCGCAACTGGGCTAGCCCCTCCTCCCGGGAGTCGGGGAGGCCCGGCCTTCCTAGTGCCCAGGCCACGGCTCCGGGGAGAAACCCGCCATGGAGGGCACGCTGGAGGCCCTCTGCCTGAGGTGGCAGGTGTCACGCCAGGGCCACTGCAAGCCTGGCTCGGCTTGCCTGCTTTCTCCAAAGGAGGCTGGCTGACCAGCCGAACCTGGCACCTGGGCCAGGCCCCTTCCAAGGGGACGAGTTCCAGAGGATAGAGCCCTGGGGGCGGCTGCCAAGTCTCCTGGGGCGTGTGCTGGGCCCCCGTCAGAGGAGGAAGCAGCCTGGTAAACGGTGTGCCAGGCCTGAGATCTGGAGGCCTCCCACAGCCGGGTCCCTGTCCTGCCCAGGCCCCCCGAGGGAGGACGATGGTCGGGCAGTGGCGAGCGGGGTGGGGCTGGCGCCGAGCCTGCCCTTGGATGCCCCGGGGAAGGGCGCCGGGGGATGGGCTGCCCCTGGCCAGGTCTGAGGGACCGACCCAGCTCGGGGCTGTCGGGGGCAGAGAGAGAACCCCCCTCCGCCCTTTCCCTTCAGGTTCTTAGGGCTGGCCAAATCCTTCCCAAGACAGCTTGTCTGGAGAAAATCAGACCCAGCTGAAGAACATGTGTCCATGGGGGAAACCCGGGAAACTGAGTCTCCCCACACAATAGCAGAGATTCTCATCTTGCATCCTCTCCTGAGCTAATGACAAAGGTGGATGTCCCGGGTGGGTGGGCCTGTGGAATGGGAGAGGGGAGGAAGTCTATTGTCATGCAGAGGGACATGGAAAGACTTGTCTGAAGCTTATCCCCTGCACTGGGGTCAGGTCGGGAAGGGACGGCACAGAGGTGAGCAGGAACCAACCGGCCTCTCTGTGGTGGGGCTGGCCCCGGGGCAGGCGTGGGGGTGATGGCTGGAAGTGGGATGGCGCGTGAGTTGGCACCAGCCAGCGGTGGAGGCAGAGACTCAGAGGTCAGGGATCTCTCTCTCTGTCTCTGTCTCTGTCTCTCTCCCTCAGGGAGCTGAGGAGAGTAAGGTGGCGCCCCCTGCCCACCTCGCCTACCTCTCCATGGGCCCTTCTTTCTCTGGCCGCTCCGGGAGCCCTGCGGGCTTGGGTTCAACCCCCCACACACCGCACAGGCCAAGGGCGCATGCGCGACCGCCGGGGCCTAGGGCTGGCCTCGGGGGTGGGGGGGTCCTCAGTGAAGGCCCCGCCCTCCTCCAGGCTCTGACCCAGCTGCAGCTCTTCCATCGCCGCCCTTCTGGACTCGGCTTCAGCTGTCTGCCTCCCCTCCCCCACTCCCACTCAGCTTGCAGGCCGCTTCCCTGCCTTGAAAGCATTGCTCTGGCCCTGAGGGCCACAGACCTACTGGGCTTCAAGCTCAAGGCTCTGCCTGGGCCTGCTGCTTCGGCCAGGGGCTCATTTTTTCCTGGAAAGACAAAGCCATGGCCTCACCCCACGCCTGCACTTTGCCACGGCAGGCAGCCCAGATGTAGGAAAGGCTCTGTGGAGTCAGAAGTGCCGAGACAGGCAGATGGCACCAGAGGGTTTGGGGGCCAGGGCGCAACTGGGCTAGCCCCTCCTCCCGGGAGTCGGGGAGGCCCGGCCTTCCTAGTGCCCAGGCCACGGCTCCGGGGAGAAACCCGCCATGGAGGGCACGCTGGAGGCCCTCTGCCTGAGGTGGCAGGTGTCACGCCAGGGCCACTGCAAGCCTGGCTCGGCTTGCCTGCTTTCTCCAAAGGAGGCTGGCTGACCAGCCGAACCTGGCACCTGGGCCAGGCCCCTTCCAAGGGGACGAGTTCCAGAGGATAGAGCCCTGGGGGCGGCTGCCAAGTCTCCTGGGGCGTGTGCTGGGCCCCCGTCAGAGGAGGAAGCAGCCTGGTAAACGGTGTGCCAGGCCTGAGATCTGGAGGCCTCCCACAGCCGGGTCCCTGTCCTGCCCAGGCCCCCCGAGGGAGGACGATGGTCGGGCAGTGGCGAGCGGGGTGGGGCTGGCGCCGAGCCTGCCCTTGGATGCCCCGGGGAAGGGCGCCGGGGGATGGGCTGCCCCTGGCCAGGTCTGAGGGACCGACCCAGCTCGGGGCTGTCGGGGGCAGAGAGAGAACCCCCCTCCGCCCTTTCCCTTCAGGTTCTTAGGGCTGGCCAAATCCTTCCCAAGACAGCTTGTCTGGAGAAAATCAGACCCAGCTGAAGAACATGTGTCCATGGGGGAAACCCGGGAAACTGAGTCTCCCCACACAATAGCAGAGATTCTCATCTTGCATCCTCTCCTGAGCTAATGACAAAGGTGGATGTCCCGGGTGGGTGGGCCTGTGGAATGGGAGAGGGGAGGAAGTCTATTGTCATGCAGAGGGACATGGAAAGACTTGTCTGAAGCTTATCCCCTGCACTGGGGTCAGGTCGGGAAGGGACGGCACAGAGGTGAGCAGGAACCAACCGGCCTCTCTGTGGTGGGGCTGGCCCCGGGGCAGGCGTGGGGGTGATGGCTGGAAGTGGGATGGCGCGTGAGTTGGCACCAGCCAGCGGTGGAGGCAGAGACTCAGAGGTCAGGGATCTCTCTCTCTGTCTCTGTCTCTCTCTCTCTCCCTCAGGGAGCTGAGGAGAGTAAGGTGGCGCCCCCTGCCCACCTCGCCTACCTCTCCATGGGCCCTTCTTTCTCTGGCCGCTCCGGGAGCCCTGCGGGCTTGGGTTCAACCCCCCACACACCGCACAGGCCAAGGGCGCATGCACGACCGCCGGGGCCTAGGGCTGGCCTCGGGGGGGGGGGGGGGGTCCTCAGTGAAGGCCCCGCCCTCCCTCCAGGCTCTGACCCAGCTGCAGCTCTTCCATCGCCGCCCTTCTGGACTCGGCTTCAGCTGTCTGCCTCCCCTCCCCCACTCCCACTCAGCTTGCAGGCCGCTTCCCTGCCTTGAAAGCATGGCTCTGGCCCTGAGGGCCACAGACCTACTGGGCTTCAAGCTCAAGGCTCTGCCTGGGCCTGCTGCTTCGGCCAGGGGCTCATTTTTTCCTGGAAAGACAAAGCCATGGCCTCACCCCACGCCTGCACTTTGCCACGGCAGGCAGCCCAGATGTAGGAAAGGCTCTGTAGAGTCAGAAGTGCCGAGACAGGCAGATGGCACCAGAGGGTTTGGGGGCCAGGGCGCAACTGGGCTAGCCCCTCCTCCCGGGAGTCGGGGAGGCCCGGCCTTCCTAGTGCCCAGGCCACGGCTCCGGGGAGAAACCCGCCATGGAGGGCACGCGGGAGGCCCTCTGCCTGAGGTGGCAGGTGTCACGCCAGGGCCACTGCAAGCCTGGCTCGGCTTGCCTGCTTTCTCCAAAGGAGGCTGGCCGACCAGCCGAACCTGGCACCTGGGCCAGGCCCCTTCCAAGGGGACGAGTTCCAGAGGATAGAGCCCTGGGGGCGGCTGCCAAGTCTCCTGGGGCGTGTGCTGGGCCCCCGTCAGAGGAGGAAGCAGCCTGGTAAACGGTGTGCCAGGCCTGAGATCTGGAGGCCTCCCACAGCCGGGTCCCTGTCCTGCCCAGGCCCCCCGAGGGAGGACGATGGTCGGGCAGTGGCGAGCGGGGTGGGGCTGGCGCCGAGCCTGCCCTTGGATGCCCCGGGGAAGGGCGCCGGGGGATGGGCTGCCCCTGGCCAGGTCTGAGGGAACGACCCAGCTCGGAGCTGTCGGGGGCAGAGAGAGAACCCCCCTCCGCACTTTCCCTTCAGGTTCTTAGGGCTGGCCAAATCCTTCCCAAGACAGCTTGTCTGGAGAAAATCAGACCCAGCTGAAGAACATGTGTCCATGGGGGAAACCCGGGAAACTGAGTCTCCCCACACAATAGCAGAGATTCTCATCTTGCATCCTCTCCTGAGCTAATGACAAAGGTGGATGTCCCGGGTGGGCCTGTGGAATGGGAGAGGGGAGGAAGTCTATTGTCATGCAGAGGGACATGGAAAGACTTGTCTGAAGCTTATCCCCTGCACTGGGGTGAGGTCGGGAAGGGACGGCACAGAGGTGAGCAGGAACCAACCGGCCTCTCTGTGGTGGGGCTGGCCCCGGGGCAGGCGTGGGGGTGATGGCTGGAAGTGGGATGGCGCGTGAGTTGGCACCAGCCAGCGGTGGAGGCAGAGACTCAGAGGTCAGGGATCTCTCTCTCTGTCTCTGTCTCTGTCTCTCTCCCTCAGGGAGCTGAGGAGAGTAAGGTGGCGCCCCCTGCCCACCTCGCCTACCTCTCCATGGGCCCTTCTTTCTCTGGCCGCTCCGGGAGCCCTGCGGGCTTGGGTTCAACCCCCCACACACCGCACAGGCCAAGGGCGCATGCGCGACCGCCGGGGCCTAGGGCTGGCCTCGGGGGTGGGGGGGTCCTCAGTGAAGGCCCCGCCCTCCTCCAGGCTCTGACCCAGCTGCAGCTCTTCCATCGCCGCCCTTCTGGACTCGGCTTCAGCTGTCTGCCTCCCCTCCCCCACTCCCACTCAGCTTGCAGGCCGCTTGCCTGCCTTGAAAGCATGGCTCTGGCCCTGAGGGCCACAGACCTACTGGGCTTCAAGCTCAAGGCTCTGCCTGGGCCTGCTGCTTCGGCCAGGGGCTCATTTTTTCCTGGAAAGACAAAGCCATGGCCTCACCCCACGCCTGCACTTTGCCACGGCAGGCAGCCCAGATGTAGGAAAGGCTCTGTGGAGTCAGAAGTGCCGAGACAGGCAGATGGCACCAGAGGGTTTGGGGGCCAGGGCGCAACTGGGCTAGCCCCTCCTCCCGGGAGTCGGGGAGGCCCGGCCTTCCTAGTGCCCAGGCCACGGCTCCGGGGAGAAACCCGCCATGGAGGGCACGCGGGAGGCCCTCTGCCTGAGGTGGCAGGTGTCACGCCAGGGCCACTGGAAGCCTGGCTCGGCTTGCCTGCTTTCTCCAAAGGAGGCTGGCCGACCAGCCGAACCTGGCACCTGGGCCAGGCCCCTTCCAAGGGGACGAGTTCCAGAGGCTAGAGCCCTGGGGGCGGCTGCCAAGTCTCCTGGGGCGTGTGCTGGGCCCCCGTCAGAGGAGGAAGCAGCCTGGTAAACGGTGTGCCAGGCCTGAGATCTGGAGGCCTCCCACAGCCGGGTCCCTGTCCTGCCCAGGCCCCCCGAGGGAGGACGATGGTCGGGCAGTGGCGAGCGGGGTGGGGCTGGCGCCGAGCCTGCCCTTGGATGCCCCGGGGAAGGGCGCCGGGGGATGGGCTGCCCCTGGCCAGGTCTGAGGGACCGACCCAGCTCGGGGCTGTCGGGGGCAGAGAGAGAACCCCCCTCCGCCCTTTCCCTTCAGGTTCTTAGGGCTGGCCAAATCCTTCCCAAGACAGCTTGTCTGGAGAAAATCAGACCCAGCTGAAGAACATGTGTCCATGGGGGAAACCCGGGAAACTGAGTCTCCCCACACAATAGCAGAGATTCTCATCTTGCATCCTCTCCTGAGCTAATGACAAAGGTGGATGTCCCGGGTGGGTGGGCCTGTGGAATGGGAGAGGGGAGGAAGTCTATTGTCATGCAGAGGGACATGGAAAGACTTGTCTGAAGCTTATCCCCTGCACTGGGGTCAGGTCGGGAAGGGACGGCACAGAGGTGAGCAGGAACCAACCGGCCTCTCTGTGGTGGGGCTGGCCCCGGGGCAGGCGTGGGGGTGATGGCTGGAAGTGGGATGGCGCGTGAGTTGGCACCAGCCAGCGGTGGAGGCAGAGACTCAGAGGTCAGGGATCTCTCTCTCTGTCTCTGTCTCTCTCTCTCTCCCTCAGGGAGCTGAGGAGAGTAAGGTGGCGCCCCCTGCCCACCTCGCCTACCTCTCCATGGGCCCTTCTTTCTCTGGCCGCTCCGGGAGCCCTGCGGGCTTGGGTTCAACCCCCCACACACCGCACAGGCCAAGGGCGCATGCACGACCGCCGGGGCCTAGGGCTGGCCTCGGGGGGGGGGGGGGGTCCTCAGTGAAGGCCCCGCCCTCCCTCCAGGCTCTGACCCAGCTACAGCTCTTCCATCGCCGCCCTTCTGGACTCGGCTTCAGCTGTCTGCCTCCCCTCCCCCACTCCCACTCAGCTTGCAGGCCGCTTCCCTGCCTTGAAAGCATGGCTCTGGCCCTGAGGGCCACAGACCTACTGGGCTTCAAGCTCAAGGCTCTGCCTGGGCCTGCTGCTTCGGCCAGGGGCTCATTTTTTCCTGGAAAGACAAAGCCATGGCCTCACCCCACGCCTGCACTTTGCCACGGCAGGCAGCCCAGATGTAGGAAAGGCTCTGTAGAGTCAGAAGTGCCGAGACAGGCAGATGGCACCAGAGGGTTTGGGGGCCAGGGCGCAACTGGGCTAGCCCCTCCTCCCGGGAGTCGGGGAGGCCCGGCCTTCCTAGTGCCCAGGCCACGGCTCCGGGGAGAAACCCGCCATGGAGGGCACGCGGGAGGCCCTCTGCCTGAGGTGGCAGGTGTCACGCCAGGGCCACTGCAAGCCTGGCTCGGCTTGCCTGCTTTCTCCAAAGGAGGCTGGCCGACCAGCCGAACCTGGCACCTGGGCCAGGCCCCTTCCAAGGGGACGAGTTCCAGAGGATAGAGCCCTGGGGGCGGCTGCCAAGTCTCCTGGGGCGTGTGCTGGGCCCCCGTCAGAGGAGGAAGCAGCCTGGTAAACGGTGTGCCAGGCCTGAGATCTGGAGGCCTCCCACAGCCGGGTCCCTGTCCTGCCCAGGCCCCCCGAGGGAGGACGATGGTCGGGCAGTGGCGAGCGGGGTGGGGCTGGCGCCGAGCCTGCCCTTGGATGCCCCGGGGAAGGGCGCCGGGGGATGGGCTGCCCCTGGCCAGGTCTGAGGGAACGACCCAGCTCGGAGCTGTCGGGGGCAGAGAGAGAACCCCCCTCCGCACTTTCCCTTCAGGTTCTTAGGGCTGGCCAAATCCTTCCCAAGACAGCTTGTCTGGAGAAAATCAGACCCAGCTGAAGAACATGTGTCCATGGGGGAAACCCGGGAAACTGAGTCTCCCCACACAATAGCAGAGATTCTCATCTTGCATCCTCTCCTGAGCTAATGACAAAGGTGGATGTCCCGGGTGGGTGGGCCTGTGGAATGGGAGAGGGGAGGAAGTCTATTGTCATGCAGAGGGACATGGAAAGACTTGTCTGAAGCTTATCCCCTGCACTGGGGTCAGGTCGGGAAGGGACGGCACAGAGGTGAGCAGGAACCAACCGGCCTCTCTGTGGTGGGGCTGGCCCCGGGGCAGGCGTGGGGGTGATGGCTGGAAGTGGGATGGCGCGTGAGTTGGCACCAGCCAGCGGTGGAGGCAGAGACTCAGAGGTCAGGGATCTCTCTCTCTGTCTCTGTCTCTGTCTCTCTCCCTCAGGGAGCTGAGGAGAGTAAGGTGGCGCCCCCTGCCCACCTCGCCTACCTCTCCATGGGCCCTTCTTTCTCTGGCCGCTCCGGGAGCCCTGCGGGCTTGGGTTCAACCCCCCACACACCGCACAGGCCAAGGGCGCATGCGCGACCGCCGGGGCCTAGGGCTGGCCTCGGGGGTGGGGGGGTCCTCAGTGAAGGCCCCGCCCTCCTCCAGGCTCTGACCCAGCTGCAGCTCTTCCATCGCCGCCCTTCTGGACTCGGCTTCAGCTGTCTGCCTCCCCTCCCCCACTCCCACTCAGCTTGCAGGCCGCTTCCCTGCCTTGAAAGCATGGCTCTGGCCCTGAGGGCCACAGACCTACTGGGCTTCAAGCTCAAGGCTCTGCCTGGGCCTGCTGCTTCGGCCAGGGGCTCATTTTTTCCTGGAAAGACAAAGCCATGGCCTCACCCCACGCCTGCACTTTGCCACGGCAGGCAGCCCAGATGTAGGAAAGGCTCTGTGGAGTCAGAAGTGCCGAGACAGGCAGATGGCACCAGAGGGTTTGGGGGCCAGGGCGCAACTGGGCTAGCCCCTCCTCCCGGGAGTCGGGGAGGCCCGGCCTTCCTAGTGCCCAGGCCACGGCTCCGGGGAGAAACCCGCCATGGAGGGCACGCGGGAGGCCCTCTGCCTGAGGTGGCAGGTGTCACGCCAGGGCCACTGCAAGCCTGGCTCGGCTTGCCTGCTTTCTCCAAAGGAGGCTGGCTGACCAGCCGAACCTGGCACCTGGGCCAGGCCCCTTCCAAGGGGACGAGTTCCAGAGGATAGAGCCCTGGGGGCGGCTGCCAAGTCTCCTGGGGCGTGTGCTGGGCCCCCGTCAGAGGAGGAAGCAGCCTGGTAAACGGTGTGCCAGGCCTGAGATCTGGAGGCCTCCCACAGCCGGGTCCCTGTCCTGCCCAGGCCCCCCGAGGGAGGACGATGGTCGGGCAGTGGCGAGCGGGGTGGGGCTGGCGCCGAGCCTGCCCTTGGATGCCCCGGGGAAGGGCGCCGGGGGATGGGCTGCCCCTGGCCAGGTCTGAGGGACCGACCCAGCTCGGGGCTGTCGGGGGCAGAGAGAGAACCCCCCTCCGCCCTTTCCCTTCAGGTTCTTAGGGCTGGCCAAATCCTTCCCAAGACAGCTTGTCTGGAGAAAATCAGACCCAGCTGAAGAACATGTGTCCATGGGGGAAACCCGGGAAACTGAGTCTCCCCACACAATAGCAGAGATTCTCATCTTGCATCCTCTCCTGAGCTAATGACAAAGGTGGATGTCCCGGGTGGGCCTGTGGAATGGGAGAGGGGAGGAAGTCTATTGTCATGCAGAGGGACATGGAAAGACTTGTCTGAAGCTTAACCCCTGCACTGGGGTGAGGTCGGGAAGGGACGGCACAGAGGTGAGCAGGAACCAACCGGCCTCTCTGTGGTGGGGCTGGCCCCGGGGCAGGCGTGGGGGTGATGGCTGGAAGTGGGATGGCGCGTGAGTTGGCACCAGCCAGCGGTGGAGGCAGAGACTCAGAGGTCAGGGATCTCTCTCTCTGTCTCTGTCTCTGTCTCTCTCCCTCAGGGAGCTGAGGAGAGTAAGGTGGCGCCCCCTGCCCACCTCGCCTACCTCTCCATGGGCCCTTCTTTCTCTGGCCGCTCCGGGAGCCCTGCGGGCTTGGGTTCAACCCCCCACACACCGCACAGGCCAAGGGCGCATGCGCGACCGCCGGGGCCTAGGGCTGGCCTCGGGGGTGGGGGGGTCCTCAGTGAAGGCCCCGCCCTCCTCCAGGCTCTGACCCAGCTGCAGCTCTTCCATCGCCGCCCTTCTGGACTCGGCTTCAGCTGTCTGCCTCCCCTCCCCCACTCCCACTCAGCTTGCAGGCCGCTTGCCTGCCTTGAAAGCATGGCTCTGGCCCTGAGGGCCACAGACCTACTGGGCTTCAAGCTCAAGGCTCTGCCTGGGCCTGCTGCTTCGGCCAGGGGCTCATTTTTTCCTGGAAAGACAAAGCCATGGCCTCACCCCACGCCTGCACTTTGCCACGGCAGGCAGCCCAGATGTAGGAAAGGCTCTGTGGAGTCAGAAGTGCCGAGACAGGCAGATGGCACCAGAGGGTTTGGGGGCCAGGGCGCAACTGGGCTAGCCCCTCCTCCCGGGAGTCGGGGAGGCCCGGCCTTCCTAGTGCCCAGGCCACGGCTCCGGGGAGAAACCCGCCATGGAGGGCACGCGGGAGGCCCTCTGCCTGAGGTGGCAGGTGTCACGCCAGGGCCACTGCAAGCCTGGCTCGGCTTGCCTGCTTTCTCCAAAGGAGGCTGGCCGACCAGCCGAACCTGGCACCTGGGCCAGGCCCCTTCCAAGGGGACGAGTTCCAGAGGCTAGAGCCCTGGGGGCGGCTGCCAAGTCTCCTGGGGCGTGTGCTGGGCCCCCGTCAGAGGAGGAAGCAGCCTGGTAAACGGTGTGCCAGGCCTGAGATCTGGAGGCCTCCCACAGCCGGGTCCCTGTCCTGCCCAGGCCCCCCGAGGGAGGACGATGGTCGGGCAGTGGCGAGCGGGGTGGGGCTGGCGCCGAGCCTGCCCTTGGATGCCCCGGGGAAGGGCGCCGGGGGATGGGCTGCCCCTGGCCAGGTCTGAGGGACCGACCCAGCTCGGGGCTGTCGGGGGCAGAGAGAGAACCCCCCTCCGCCCTTTCCCTTCAGGTTCTTAGGGCTGGCCAAATCCTTCCCAAGACAGCTTGTCTGGAGAAAATCAGACCCAGCTGAAGAACATGTGTCCATGGGGGAAACCCGGGAAACTGAGTCTCCCCACACAATAGCAGAGATTCTCATCTTGCATCCTCTCCTGAGCTAATGACAAAGGTGGATGTCCCGGGTGGGTGGGCCTGTGGAATGGGAGAGGGGAGGAAGTCTATTGTCATGCAGAGGGACATGGAAAGACTTGTCTGAAGCTTATCCCCTGCACTGGGGTCAGGTCGGGAAGGGACGGCACAGAGGTGAGCAGGAACCAACCGGCCTCTCTGTGGTGGGGCTGGCCCCGGGGCAGGCGTGGGGGTGATGGCTGGAAGTGGGATGGCGCGTGAGTTGGCACCAGCCAGCGGTGGAGGCAGAGACTCAGAGGTCAGGGATCTCTCTCTCTGTCTCTGTCTCTGTCTCTCTCCCTCAGGGAGCTGAGGAGAGTAAGGTGGCGCCCCCTGCCCACCTCGCCTACCTCTCCATGGGCCCTTCTTTCTCTGGCCGCTCCGGGAGCCCTGCGGGCTTGGGTTCAACCCCCCACACACCGCACAGGCCAAGGGCGCATGCGCGACCGCCGGGGCCTAGGGCTGGCCTCGGGGGTGGGGGGGTCCTCAGTGAAGGCCCCGCCCTCCTCCAGGCTCTGACCCAGCTGCAGCTCTTCCATCGCCGCCCTTCTGGACTCGGCTTCAGCTGTCTGCCTCCCCTCCCCCACTCCCACTCAGCTTGCAGGCCGCTTGCCTGCCTTGAAAGCATGGCTCTGGCCCTGAGGGCCACAGACCTACTGGGCTTCAAGCTCAAGGCTCTGCCTGGGCCTGCTGCTTCGGCCAGGGGCTCATTTTTTCCTGGAAAGACAAAGCCATGGCCTCACCCCACGCCTGCACTTTGCCACGGCAGGCAGCCCAGATGTAGGAAAGGCTCTGTGGAGTCAGAAGTGCCGAGACAGGCAGATGGCACCAGAGGGTTTGGGGGCCAGGGCGCAACTGGGCTAGCCCCTCCTCCCGGGAGTCGGGGAGGCCCGGCCTTCCTAGTGCCCAGGCCACGGCTCCGGGGAGAAACCCGCCATGGAGGGCACGCGGGAGGCCCTCTGCCTGAGGTGGCAGGTGTCACGCCAGGGCCACTGGAAGCCTGGCTCGGCTTGCCTGCTTTCTCCAAAGGAGGCTGGCCGACCAGCCGAACCTGGCACCTGGGCCAGGCCCCTTCCAAGGGGACGAGTTCCAGAGGCTAGAGCCCTGGGGGCGGCTGCCAAGTCTCCTGGGGCGTGTGCTGGGCCCCCGTCAGAGGAGGAAGCAGCCTGGTAAACGGTGTGCCAGGCCTGAGATCTGGAGGCCTCCCACAGCCGGGTCCCTGTCCTGCCCAGGCCCCCCGAGGGAGGACGATGGTCGGGCAGTGGCGAGCGGGGTGGGGCTGGCGCCGAGCCTGCCCTTGGATGCCCCGGGGAAGGGCGCCGGGGGATGGGCTGCCCCTGGCCAGGTCTGAGGGACCGACCCAGCTCGGGGCTGTCGGGGGCAGAGAGAGAACCCCCCTCCGCCCTTTCCCTTCAGGTTCTTAGGGCTGGCCAAATCCTTCCCAAGACAGCTTGTCTGGAGAAAATCAGACCCAGCTGAAGAACATGTGTCCATGGGGGAAACCCGGGAAACTGAGTCTCCCCACACAATAGCAGAGATTCTCATCTTGCATCCTCTCCTGAGCTAATGACAAAGGTGGATGTCCCGGGTGGGTGGGCCTGTGGAATGGGAGAGGGGAGGAAGTCTATTGTCATGCAGAGGGACATGGAAAGACTTGTCTGAAGCTTATCCCCTGCACTGGGGTCAGGTCGGGAAGGGACGGCACAGAGGTGAGCAGGAACCAACCGGCCTCTCTGTGGTGGGGCTGGCCCCGGGGCAGGCGTGGGGGTGATGGCTGGAAGTGGGATGGCGCGTGAGTTGGCACCAGCCAGCGGTGGAGGCAGAGACTCAGAGGTCAGGGATCTCTCTCTCTGTCTCTGTCTCTGTCTCTCTCCCTCAGGGAGCTGAGGAGAGTAAGGTGGCGCCCCCTGCCCACCTCGCCTACCTCTCCATGGGCCCTTCTTTCTCTGGCCGCTCCGGGAGCCCTGCGGGCTTGGGTTCAACCCCCCACACACCGCACAGGCCAAGGGCGCATGCGCGACCGCCGGGGCCTAGGGCTGGCCTCGGGGGTGGGGGGGTCCTCAGTGAAGGCCCCGCCCTCCTCCAGGCTCTGACCCAGCTGCAGCTCTTCCATCGCCGCCCTTCTGGACTCGGCTTCAGCTGTCTGCCTCCCCTCCCCCACTCCCACTCAGCTTGCAGGCCGCTTCCCTGCCTTGAAAGCATGGCTCTGGCCCTGAGGGCCACAGACCTACTGGGCTTCAAGCTCAAGGCTCTGCCTGGGCCTGCTGCTTCGGCCAGGGGCTCATTTTTTCCTGGAAAGACAAAGCCATGGCCTCACCCCACGCCTGCACTTTGCCACGGCAGGCAGCCCAGATGTAGGAAAGGCTCTGTAGAGTCAGAAGTGCCGAGACAGGCAGATGGCACCAGAGGGTTTGGGGGCCAGGGCGCAACTGGGCTAGCCCCTCCTCCCGGGAGTCGGGGAGGCCCGGCCTTCCTAGTGCCCAGGCCACGGCTCCGGGGAGAAACCCGCCATGGAGGGCACGCGGGAGGCCCTCTGCCTGAGGTGGCAGGTGTCACGCCAGGGCCACTGCAAGCCTGGCTCGGCTTGCCTGCTTTCTCCAAAGGAGGCTGGCTGACCAGCCGAACCTGGCACCTGGGCCAGGCCCCTTCCAAGGGGACGAGTTCCAGAGGCTAGAGCCCTGGGGGCGGCTGCCAAGTCTCCTGGGGCTTGTGCTGGGCCCCCGTCAGAGGAGGAAGCAGCCTGGTAAACGGTGTGCCAGGCCTGAGATCTGGAGGCCTCCCACAGCCGGGTCCCTGTCCTGCCCAGGCCCCCCGAGGGAGGACGATGGTCGGGCAGTGGCGAGCGGGGTGGGGCTGGCGCCGAGCCTGCCCTTGGATGCCCCGGGGAAGGGCGCCGGGGGATGGGCTGCCCCTGGCCAGGTCTGAGGGACCGACCCAGCTCGGGGCTGTCGGGGGCAGAGAGAGAACCCCCCTCCGCCCTTTCCCTTCAGGTTCTTAGGGCTGGCCAAATCCTTCCCAAGACAGCTTGTCTGGAGAAAATCAGACCCAGCTGAAGAACATGTGTCCATGGGGGAAACCCGGGAAACTGAGTCTCCCCACACAATAGCAGAGATTCTCATCTTGCATCCTCTCCTGAGCTAATGACAAAGGTGGATGTCCCGGGTGGGTGGGCCTGTGGAATGGGAGAGGGGAGGAAGTCTATTGTCATGCAGAGGGACATGGAAAGACTTGTCTGAAGCTTATCCCCTGCACTGGGGTCAGGTCGGGAAGGGACGGCACAGAGGTGAGCAGGAACCAACCGGCCTCTCTGTGGTGGGGCTGGCCCCGGGGCAGGCGTGGGGGTGATGGCTGGAAGTGGGATGGCGCGTGAGTTGGCACCAGCCAGCGGTGGAGGCAGAGACTCAGAGGTCAGGGATCTCTCTCTCTGTCTCTGTCTCTGTCTCTCTCCCTCAGGGAGCTGAGGAGAGTAAGGTGGCGCCCCCTGCCCACCTCGCCTACCTCTCCATGGGCCCTTCTTTCTCTGGCCGCTCCGGGAGCCCTGCGGGCTTGGGTTCAACCCCCCACACACCGCACAGGCCAAGGGCGCATGCGCGACCGCCGGGGCCTAGGGCTGGCCTCGGGGGTGGGGGGGTCCTCAGTGAAGGCCCCGCCCTCCTCCAGGCTCTGACCCAGCTGCAGCTCTTCCATCGCCGCCCTTCTGGACTCGGCTTCAGCTGTCTGCCTCCCCTCCCCCACTCCCACTCAGCTTGCAGGCCGCTTCCCTGCCTTGAAAGCATGGCTCTGGCCCTGAGGGCCACAGACCTACTGGGCTTCAAGCTCAAGGCTCTGCCTGGGCCTGCTGCTTCGGCCAGGGGCTCATTTTTTCCTGGAAAGACAAAGCCATGGCCTCACCCCACGCCTGCACTTTGCCACGGCAGGCAGCCCAGATGTAGGAAAGGCTTTGTGGAGTCAGAAGTGCCGAGACAGGCAGATGGCACCAGAGGGTTTGGGGGCCAGGGCGCAACTGGGCTAGCCCCTCCTCCCGGGAGTCGGGGAGGCCCGGCCTTCCTAGTGCCCAGGCCACGGCTCCGGGGAGAAACCCGCCATGGAGGGCACGCGGGAGGCCCTCTGCCTGAGGTGGCAGGTGTCACGCCAGGGCCACTGCAAGCCTGGCTCGGCTTGCCTGCTTTCTCCAAAGGAGGCTGGCCGACCAGCCGAACCTGGCACCTGGGCCAGGCCCCTTCCAAGGGGACGAGTTCCAGAGGCTAGAGCCCTGGGGGCGGCTGCCAAGTCTCCTGGGGCGTGTGCTGGGCCCCCGTCAGAGGAGGAAGCAGCCTGGTAAACGGTGTGCCAGGCCTGAGATCTGGAGGCCTCCCACAGCCGGGTCCCTGTCCTGCCCAGGCCCCCCGAGGGAGGACGATGGTCGGGCAGTGGCGAGCGGGGTGGGGCTGGCGCCGAGCCTGCCCTTGGATGCCCCGGGGAAGGGCGCCGGGGGATGGGCTGCCCCTGGCCAGGTCTGAGGGACCGACCCAGCTCGGGGCTGTCGGGGGCAGAGAGAGAACCCCCCTCCGCCCTTTCCCTTCAGGTTCTTAGGGCTGGCCAAATCCTTCCCAAGACAGCTTGTCTGGAGAAAATCAGACCCAGCTGAAGAACATGTGTCCATGGGGGAAACCCGGGAAACTGAGTCTCCCCACACAATAGCAGAGATTCTCATCTTGCATCCTCTCCTGAGCTAATGACAAAGGTGGATGTCCCGGGTGGGTGGGCCTGTGGAATGGGAGAGGGGAGGAAGTCTATTGTCATGCAGAGGGACATGGAAAGACTTGTCTGAAGCTTATCCCCTGCACTGGGGTGAGGTCGGGAAGGGACGGCACAGAGGTGAGCAGGAACCAACCGGCCTCTCTGTGGTGGGGCTGGCCCCGGGGCAGGCGTGGGGGTGATGGCTGGAAGTGGGATGGCGCGTGAGTTGGCACCAGCCAGCGGTGGAGGCAGAGACTCAGAGGTCAGGGATCTCTCTCTCTGTCTCTGTCTCTGTCTCTCTCCCTCAGGGAGCTGAGGAGAGTAAGGTGGCGCCCCCTGCCCACCTCGCCTACCTCTCCATGGGCCCTTCTTTCTCTGGCCGCTCCGGGAGCCCTGCGGGCTTGGGTTCAACCCCCCACACACCGCACAGGCCAAGGGCGCATGCGCGACCGCCGGGGCCTAGGGCTGGCCTCGGGGGTGGGGGGGTCCTCAGTGAAGGCGCCGCCCTCCTCCAGGCTCTGACCCAGCTGCAGCTCTTCCATCGCCGCCCTTCTGGACTCGGCTTCAGCTGTCTGCCTCCCCTCCCCCACTCCCACTCAGCTTGCAGGCCGCTTCCCTGCCTTGAAAGCATGGCTCTGGCCCTGAGGGCCACAGACCTACTGGGCTTCAAGCTCAAGGCTCTGCCTGGGCCTGCTGCTTCGGCCAGGGGCTCATTTTTTCCTGGAAAGACAAAGCCATGGCCTCACCCCACGCCTGCACTTTGCCACGGCAGGCAGCCCAGATGTAGGAAAGGCTCTGTGGAGTCAGAAGTGCCGAGACAGGCAGATGGCACCAGAGGGTTTGGGGGCCAGGGCGCAACTGGGCTAGCCCCTCCTCCCGGGAGTCGGGGAGGCCCGGCCTTCCTAGTGCCCAGGCCACGGCTCCGGGGAGAAACCCGCCATGGAGGGCACGCTGGAGGCCCTCTGCCTGAGGTGGCAGGTGTCACGCCAGGGCCACTGCAAGCCTGGCTCGGCTTGCCTGCTTTCTCCAAAGGAGGCTGGCTGACCAGCCGAACCTGGCACCTGGGCCAGGCCCCTTCCAAGGGGACGAGTTCCAGAGGATAGAGCCCTGGGGGCGGCTGCCAAGTCTCCTGGGGCGTGTGCTGGGCCCCCGTCAGAGGAGGAAGCAGCCTGGTAAACGGTGTGCCAGGCCTGAGATCTGGAGGCCTCCCACAGCCGGGTCCCTGTCCTGCCCAGGCCCCCCGAGGGAGGACGATGGTCGGGCAGTGGCGAGCGGGGTGGGGCTGGCGCCGAGCCTGCCCTTGGATGCCCCGGGGAAGGGCGCCGGGGGATGGGCTGCCCCTGGCCAGGTCTGAGGGACCGACCCAGCTCGGGGCTGTCGGGGGCAGAGAGAGAACCCCCCTCCGCCCTTTCCCTTCAGGTTCTTAGGGCTGGCCAAATCCTTCCCAAGACAGCTTGTCTGGAGAAAATCAGACCCAGCTGAAGAACATGTGTCCATGGGGGAAACCCGGGAAACTGAGTCTCCCCACACAATAGCAGAGATTCTCATCTTGCATCCTCTCCTGAGCTAATGACAAAGGTGGATGTCCCGGGTGGGTGGGCCTGTGGAATGGGAGAGGGGAGGAAGTCTATTGTCATGCAGAGGGACATGGAAAGACTTGTCTGAAGCTTATCCCCTGCACTGGGGTGAGGTCGGGAAGGGACGGCACAGAGGTGAGCAGGAACCAACCGGCCTCTCTGTGGTGGGGCTGGCCCCGGGGCAGGCGTGGGGGTGATGGCTGGAAGTGGGATGGCGCGTGAGTTGGCACCAGCCAGCGGTGGAGGCAGAGACTCAGAGGTCAGGGATCTCTCTCTCTGTCTCTGTCTCTGTCTCTCTCCCTCAGGGAGCTGAGGAGAGTAAGGTGGCGCCCCCTGCCCACCTCGCCTACCTCTCCATGGGCCCTTCTTTCTCTGGCCGCTCCGGGAGCCCTGCGGGCTTGGGTTCAACCCCCCACACACCGCACAGGCCAAGGGCGCATGCGCGACCGCCGGGGCCTAGGGCTGGCCTCGGGGGTGGGGGGGTCCTCAGTGAAGGCCCCGCCCTCCTCCAGGCTCTGACCCAGCTGCAGCTCTTCCATCGCCGCCCTTCTGGACTCGGCTTCAGCTGTCTGCCTCCCCTCCCCCACTCCCACTCAGCTTGCAGGCCGCTTCCCTGCCTTGAAAGCATTGCTCTGGCCCTGAGGGCCACAGACCTACTGGGCTTCAAGCTCAAGGCTCTGCCTGGGCCTGCTGCTTCGGCCAGGGGCTCATTTTTTCCTGGAAAGACAAAGCCATGGCCTCACCCCACGCCTGCACTTTGCCACGGCAGGCAGCCCAGATGTAGGAAAGGCTCTGTGGAGTCAGAAGTGCCGAGACAGGCAGATGGCACCAGAGGGTTTGGGGGCCAGGGCGCAACTGGGCTAGCCCCTCCTCCCGGGAGTCGGGGAGGCCCGGCCTTCCTAGTGCCCAGGCCACGGCTCCGGGGAGAAACCCGCCATGGAGGGCACGCTGGAGGCCCTCTGCCTGAGGTGGCAGGTGTCACGCCAGGGCCACTGCAAGCCTGGCTCGGCTTGCCTGCTTTCTCCAAAGGAGGCTGGCTGACCAGCCGAACCTGGCACCTGGGCCAGGCCCCTTCCAAGGGGACGAGTTCCAGAGGATAGAGCCCTGGGGGCGGCTGCCAAGTCTCCTGGGGCGTGTGCTGGGCCCCCGTCAGAGGAGGAAGCAGCCTGGTAAACGGTGTGCCAGGCCTGAGATCTGGAGGCCTCCCACAGCCGGGTCCCTGTCCTGCCCAGGCCCCCCGAGGGAGGACGATGGTCGGGCAGTGGCGAGCGGGGTGGGGCTGGCGCCGAGCCTGCCCTTGGATGCCCCGGGGAAGGGCGCCGGGGGATGGGCTGCCCCTGGCCAGGTCTGAGGGACCGACCCAGCTCGGGGCTGTCGGGGGCAGAGAGAGAACCCCCCTCCGCCCTTTCCCTTCAGGTTCTTAGGGCTGGCCAAATCCTTCCCAAGACAGCTTGTCTGGAGAAAATCAGACCCAGCTGAAGAACATGTGTCCATGGGGGAAACCCGGGAAACTGAGTCTCCCCACACAATAGCAGAGATTCTCATCTTGCATCCTCTCCTGAGCTAATGACAAAGGTGGATGTCCCGGGTGGGTGGGCCTGTGGAATGGGAGAGGGGAGGAAGTCTATTGTCATGCAGAGGGACATGGAAAGACTTGTCTGAAGCTTATCCCCTGCACTGGGGTCAGGTCGGGAAGGGACGGCACAGAGGTGAGCAGGAACCAACCGGCCTCTCTGTGGTGGGGCTGGCCCCGGGGCAGGCGTGGGGGTGATGGCTGGAAGTGGGATGGCGCGTGAGTTGGCACCAGCCAGCGGTGGAGGCAGAGACTCAGAGGTCAGGGATCTCTCTCTCTGTCTCTGTCTCTCTCTCTCTCCCTCAGGGAGCTGAGGAGAGTAAGGTGGCGCCCCCTGCCCACCTCGCCTACCTCTCCATGGGCCCTTCTTTCTCTGGCCGCTCCGGGAGCCCTGCGGGCTTGGGTTCAACCCCCCACACACCGCACAGGCCAAGGGCGCATGCACGACCGCCGGGGCCTAGGGCTGGCCTCGGGGGGGGGGGGGGGGGGGGTCCTCAGTGAAGGCCCCGCCCTCCCTCCAGGCTCTGACCCAGCTGCAGCTCTTCCATCGCCGCCCTTCTGGACTCGGCTTCAGCTGTCTGCCTCCCCTCCCCCACTCCCACTCAGCTTGCAGGCCGCTTCCCTGCCTTGAAAGCATGGCTCTGGCCCTGAGGGCCACAGACCTACTGGGCTTCAAGCTCAAGGCTCTGCCTGGGCCTGCTGCTTCGGCCAGGGGCTCATTTTTTCCTGGAAAGACAAAGCCATGGCCTCACCCCACGCCTGCACTTTGCCACGGCAGGCAGCCCAGATGTAGGAAAGGCTCTGTGGAGTCAGAAGTGCCGAGACAGGCAGATGGCACCAGAGGGTTTGGGGGCCAGGGCGCAACTGGGCTAGCCCCTCCTCCCGGGAGTCGGGGAGGCCCGGCCTTCCTAGTGCCCAGGCCACGGCTCCGGGGAGAAACCCGCCATGGAGGGCACGCGGGAGGCCCTCTGCCTGAGGTGGCAGGTGTCACGCCAGGGCCACTGCAAGCCTGGCTCGGCTTGCCTGCTTTCTCCAAAGGAGGCTGGCCGACCAGCCGAACCTGGCACCTGGGCCAGGCCCCTTCCAAGGGGACGAGTTCCAGAGGATAGAGCCCTGGGGGCGGCTGCCAAGTCTCCTGGGGCGTGTGCTGGGCCCCCGTCAGAGGAGGAAGCAGCCTGGTAAACGGTGTGCCAGGCCTGAGATCTGGAGGCCTCCCACAGCCGGGTCCCTGTCCTGCCCAGGCCCCCCGAGGGAGGACGATGGTCGGGCAGTGGCGAGCGGGGTGGGGCTGGCGCCGAGCCTGCCCTTGGATGCCCCGGGGAAGGGCGCCGGGGGATGGGCTGCCCCTGGCCAGGTCTGAGGGAACGACCCAGCTCGGAGCTGTCGGGGGCAGAGAGAGAACCCCCCTCCGCACTTTCCCTTCAGGTTCTTAGGGCTGGCCAAATCCTTCCCAAGACAGCTTGTCTGGAGAAAATCAGACCCAGCTGAAGAACATGTGTCCATGGGGGAAACCCGGGAAACTGAGTCTCCCCACACAATAGCAGAGATTCTCATCTTGCATCCTCTCCTGAGCTAATGACAAAGGTGGATGTCCCGGGTGGGCCTGTGGAATGGGAGAGGGGAGGAAGTCTATTGTCATGCAGAGGGACATGGAAAGACTTGTCTGAAGCTTATCCCCTGCACTGGGGTGAGGTCGGGAAGGGACGGCACAGAGGTGAGCAGGAACCAACCGGCCTCTCTGTGGTGGGGCTGGCCCCGGGGCAGGCGTGGGGGTGATGGCTGGAAGTGGGATGGCGCGTGAGTTGGCACCAGCCAGCGGTGGAGGCAGAGACTCAGAGGTCAGGGATCTCTCTCTCTGTCTCTGTCTCTGTCTCTCTCCCTCAGGGAGCTGAGGAGAGTAAGGTGGCGCCCCCTGCCCACCTCGCCTACCTCTCCATGGGCCCTTCTTTCTCTGGCCGCTCCGGGAGCCCTGCGGGCTTGGGTTCAACCCCCCACACACCGCACAGGCCAAGGGCGCATGCGCGACCGCCGGGGCCTAGGGCTGGCCTCGGGGGTGGGGGGGTCCTCAGTGAAGGCCCCGCCCTCCTCCAGGCTCTGACCCAGCTGCAGCTCTTCCATCGCCGCCCTTCTGGACTCGGCTTCAGCTGTCTGCCTCCCCTCCCCCACTCCCACTCAGCTTGCAGGCCGCTTGCCTGCCTTGAAAGCATGGCTCTGGCCCTGAGGGCCACAGACCTACTGGGCTTCAAGCTCAAGGCTCTGCCTGGGCCTGCTGCTTCGGCCAGGGGCTCATTTTTTCCTGGAAAGACAAAGCCATGGCCTCACCCCACGCCTGCACTTTGCCACGGCAGGCAGCCCAGATGTAGGAAAGGCTCTGTGGAGTCAGAAGTGCCGAGACAGGCAGATGGCACCAGAGGGTTTGGGGGCCAGGGCGCAACTGGGCTAGCCCCTCCTCCCGGGAGTCGGGGAGGCCCGGCCTTCCTAGTGCCCAGGCCACGGCTCCGGGGAGAAACCCGCCATGGAGGGCACGCGGGAGGCCCTCTGCCTGAGGTGGCAGGTGTCACGCCAGGGCCACTGGAAGCCTGGCTCGGCTTGCCTGCTTTCTCCAAAGGAGGCTGGCCGACCAGCCGAACCTGGCACCTGGGCCAGGCCCCTTCCAAGGGGACGAGTTCCAGAGGCTAGAGCCCTGGGGGCGGCTGCCAAGTCTCCTGGGGCGTGTGCTGGGCCCCCGTCAGAGGAGGAAGCAGCCTGGTAAACGGTGTGCCAGGCCTGAGATCTGGAGGCCTCCCACAGCCGGGTCCCTGTCCTGCCCAGGCCCCCCGAGGGAGGACGATGGTCGGGCAGTGGCGAGCGGGGTGGGGCTGGCGCCGAGCCTGCCCTTGGATGCCCCGGGGAAGGGCGCCGGGGGATGGGCTGCCCCTGGCCAGGTCTGAGGGACCGACCCAGCTCGGGGCTGTCGGGGGCAGAGAGAGAACCCCCCTCCGCCCTTTCCCTTCAGGTTCTTAGGGCTGGCCAAATCCTTCCCAAGACAGCTTGTCTGGAGAAAATCAGACCCAGCTGAAGAACATGTGTCCATGGGGGAAACCCGGGAAACTGAGTCTCCCCACACAATAGCAGAGATTCTCATCTTGCATCCTCTCCTGAGCTAATGACAAAGGTGGATGTCCCGGGTGGGTGGGCCTGTGGAATGGGAGAGGGGAGGAAGTCTATTGTCATGCAGAGGGACATGGAAAGACTTGTCTGAAGCTTATCCCCTGCACTGGGGTCAGGTCGGGAAGGGACGGCACAGAGGTGAGCAGGAACCAACCGGCCTCTCTGTGGTGGGGCTGGCCCCGGGGCAGGCGTGGGGGTGATGGCTGGAAGTGGGATGGCGCGTGAGTTGGCACCAGCCAGCGGTGGAGGCAGAGACTCAGAGGTCAGGGATCTCTCTCTCTGTCTCTGTCTCTCTCTCTCTCCCTCAGGGAGCTGAGGAGAGTAAGGTGGCGCCCCCTGCCCACCTCGCCTACCTCTCCATGGGCCCTTCTTTCTCTGGCCGCTCCGGGAGCCCTGCGGGCTTGGGTTCAACCCCCCACACACCGCACAGGCCAAGGGCGCATGCACGACCGCCGGGGCCTAGGGCTGGCCTCGGGGGGGGGGGGGGGGGTCCTCAGTGAAGGCCCCGCCCTCCCTCCAGGCTCTGACCCAGCTACAGCTCTTCCATCGCCGCCCTTCTGGACTCGGCTTCAGCTGTCTGCCTCCCCTCCCCCACTCCCACTCAGCTTGCAGGCCGCTTCCCTGCCTTGAAAGCATGGCTCTGGCCCTGAGGGCCACAGACCTACTGGGCTTCAAGCTCAAGGCTCTGCCTGGGCCTGCTGCTTCGGCCAGGGGCTCATTTTTTCCTGGAAAGACAAAGCCATGGCCTCACCCCACGCCTGCACTTTGCCACGGCAGGCAGCCCAGATGTAGGAAAGGCTCTGTAGAGTCAGAAGTGCCGAGACAGGCAGATGGCACCAGAGGGTTTGGGGGCCAGGGCGCAACTGGGCTAGCCCCTCCTCCCGGGAGTCGGGGAGGCCCGGCCTTCCTAGTGCCCAGGCCACGGCTCCGGGGAGAAACCCGCCATGGAGGGCACGCGGGAGGCCCTCTGCCTGAGGTGGCAGGTGTCACGCCAGGGCCACTGCAAGCCTGGCTCGGCTTGCCTGCTTTCTCCAAAGGAGGCTGGCCGACCAGCCGAACCTGGCACCTGGGCCAGGCCCCTTCCAAGGGGACGAGTTCCAGAGGATAGAGCCCTGGGGGCGGCTGCCAAGTCTCCTGGGGCGTGTGCTGGGCCCCCGTCAGAGGAGGAAGCAGCCTGGTAAACGGTGTGCCAGGCCTGAGATCTGGAGGCCTCCCACAGCCGGGTCCCTGTCCTGCCCAGGCCCCCCGAGGGAGGACGATGGTCGGGCAGTGGCGAGCGGGGTGGGGCTGGCGCCGAGCCTGCCCTTGGATGCCCCGGGGAAGGGCGCCGGGGGATGGGCTGCCCCTGGCCAGGTCTGAGGGAACGACCCAGCTCGGAGCTGTCGGGGGCAGAGAGAGAACCCCCCTCCGCACTTTCCCTTCAGGTTCTTAGGGCTGGCCAAATCCTTCCCAAGACAGCTTGTCTGGAGAAAATCAGACCCAGCTGAAGAACATGTGTCCATGGGGGAAACCCGGGAAACTGAGTCTCCCCACACAATAGCAGAGATTCTCATCTTGCATCCTCTCCTGAGCTAATGACAAAGGTGGATGTCCCGGGTGGGCCTGTGGAATGGGAGAGGGGAGGAAGTCTATTGTCATGCAGAGGGACATGGAAAGACTTGTCTGAAGCTTATCCCCTGCACTGGGGTGAGGTCGGGAAGGGACGGCACAGAGGTGAGCAGGAACCAACCGGCCTCTCTGTGGTGGGGCTGGCCCCGGGGCAGGCGTGGGGGTGATGGCTGGAAGTGGGATGGCGCGTGAGTTGGCACCAGCCAGCGGTGGAGGCAGAGACTCAGAGGTCAGGGATCTCTCTCTCTGTCTCTGTCTCTGTCTCTCTCCCTCAGGGAGCTGAGGAGAGTAAGGTGGCGCCCCCTGCCCACCTCGCCTACCTCTCCATGGGCCCTTCTTTCTCTGGCCGCTCCGGGAGCCCTGCGGGCTTGGGTTCAACCCCCCACACACCGCACAGGCCAAGGGCGCATGCGCGACCGCCGGGGCCTAGGGCTGGCCTCGGGGGTGGGGGGGTCCTCAGTGAAGGCCCCGCCCTCCTCCAGGCTCTGACCCAGCTGCAGCTCTTCCATCGCCGCCCTTCTGGACTCGGCTTCAGCTGTCTGCCTCCCCTCCCCCACTCCCACTCAGCTTGCAGGCCGCTTGCCTGCCTTGAAAGCATGGCTCTGGCCCTGAGGGCCACAGACCTACTGGGCTTCAAGCTCAAGGCTCTGCCTGGGCCTGCTGCTTCGGCCAGGGGCTCATTTTTTCCTGGAAAGACAAAGCCATGGCCTCACCCCACGCCTGCACTTTGCCACGGCAGGCAGCCCAGATGTAGGAAAGGCTCTGTGGAGTCAGAAGTGCCGAGACAGGCAGATGGCACCAGAGGGTTTGGGGGCCAGGGCGCAACTGGGCTAGCCCCTCCTCCCGGGAGTCGGGGAGGCCCGGCCTTCCTAGTGCCCAGGCCACGGCTCCGGGGAGAAACCCGCCATGGAGGGCACGCGGGAGGCCCTCTGCCTGAGGTGGCAGGTGTCACGCCAGGGCCACTGGAAGCCTGGCTCGGCTTGCCTGCTTTCTCCAAAGGAGGCTGGCCGACCAGCCGAACCTGGCACCTGGGCCAGGCCCCTTCCAAGGGGACGAGTTCCAGAGGCTAGAGCCCTGGGGGCGGCTGCCAAGTCTCCTGGGGCGTGTGCTGGGCCCCCGTCAGAGGAGGAAGCAGCCTGGTAAACGGTGTGCCAGGCCTGAGATCTGGAGGCCTCCCACAGCCGGGTCCCTGTCCTGCCCAGGCCCCCCGAGGGAGGACGATGGTCGGGCAGTGGCGAGCGGGGTGGGGCTGGCGCCGAGCCTGCCCTTGGATGCCCCGGGGAAGGGCGCCGGGGGATGGGCTGCCCCTGGCCAGGTCTGAGGGACCGACCCAGCTCGGGGCTGTCGGGGGCAGAGAGAGAACCCCCCTCCGCCCTTTCCCTTCAGGTTCTTAGGGCTGGCCAAATCCTTCCCAAGACAGCTTGTCTGGAGAAAATCAGACCCAGCTGAAGAACATGTGTCCATGGGGGAAACCCGGGAAACTGAGTCTCCCCACACAATAGCAGAGATTCTCATCTTGCATCCTCTCCTGAGCTAATGACAAAGGTGGATGTCCCGGGTGGGTGGGCCTGTGGAATGGGAGAGGGGAGGAAGTCTATTGTCATGCAGAGGGACATGGAAAGACTTGTCTGAAGCTTATCCCCTGCACTGGGGTCAGGTCGGGAAGGGACGGCACAGAGGTGAGCAGGAACCAACCGGCCTCTCTGTGGTGGGGCTGGCCCCGGGGCAGGCGTGGGGGTGATGGCTGGAAGTGGGATGGCGCGTGAGTTGGCACCAGCCAGCGGTGGAGGCAGAGACTCAGAGGTCAGGGATCTCTCTCTCTGTCTCTGTCTCTGTCTCTCTCCCTCAGGGAGCTGAGGAGAGTAAGGTGGCGCCCCCTGCCCACCTCGCCTACCTCTCCATGGGCCCTTCTTTCTCTGGCCGCTCCGGGAGCCCTGCGGGCTTGGGTTCAACCCCCCACACACCGCACAGGCCAAGGGCGCATGCGCGACCGCCGGGGCCTAGGGCTGGCCTCGGGGGTGGGGGGGTCCTCAGTGAAGGCCCCGCCCTCCTCCAGGCTCTGACCCAGCTGCAGCTCTTCCATCGCCGCCCTTCTGGACTCGGCTTCAGCTGTCTGCCTCCCCTCCCCCACTCCCACTCAGCTTGCAGGCCGCTTCCCTGCCTTGAAAGCATGGCTCTGGCCCTGAGGGCCACAGACCTACTGGGCTTCAAGCTCAAGGCTCTGCCTGGGCCTGCTGCTTCGGCCAGGGGCTCATTTTTTCCTGGAAAGACAAAGCCATGGCCTCACCCCACGCCTGCACTTTGCCACGGCAGGCAGCCCAGATGTAGGAAAGGCTCTGTGGAGTCAGAAGTGCCGAGACAGGCAGATGGCACCAGAGGGTTTGGGGGCCAGGGCGCAACTGGGCTAGCCCCTCCTCCCGGGAGTCGGGGAGGCCCGGCCTTCCTAGTGCCCAGGCCACGGCTCCGGGGAGAAACCCGCCATGGAGGGCACGCTGGAGGCCCTCTGCCTGAGGTGGCAGGTGTCACGCCAGGGCCACTGCAAGCCTGGCTCGGCTTGCCTGCTTTCTCCAAAGGAGGCTGGCCGACCAGCCGAACCTGGCACCTGGGCCAGGCCCCTTCCAAGGGGACGAGTTCCAGAGGATAGAGCCCTGGGGGCGGCTGCCAAGTCTCCTGGGGCGTGTGCTGGGCCCCCGTCAGAGGAGGAAGCAGCCTGGTAAACGGTGTGCCAGGCCTGAGATCTGGAGGCCTCCCACAGCCGGGTCCCTGTCCTGCCCAGGCCCCCCGAGGGAGGACGATGGTCGGGCAGTGGCGAGCGGGGTGGGGCTGGCGCCGAGCCTGCCCTTGGATGCCCCGGGGAAGGGCGCCGGGGGATGGGCTGCCCCTGGCCAGGTCTGAGGGAACGACCCAGCTCGGAGCTGTCGGGGGCAGAGAGAGAACCCCCCTCCGCCCTTTCCCTTCAGGTTCTTAGGGCTGGCCAAATCCTTCCCAAGACAGCTTGTCTGGAGAAAATCAGACCCAGCTGAAGAACATGTGTCCATGGGGGAAACCCGGGAAACTGAGTCTCCCCACACAATAGCAGAGATTCTCATCTTGCATCCTCTCCTGAGCTAATGACAAAAGTGGATGTCCCGGGTGGGCCTGTGGAATGGGAGAGGGGAGGAAGTCTATTGTCATGCAGAGGGACATGGAAAGACTTGTCTGAAGCTTATCCCCTGCACTGGGGTGAGGTCGGGAAGGGACGGCACAGAGGTGAGCAGGAACCAACCGGCCTCTCTGTGGTGGGGCTGGCCCCGGGGCAGGCGTGGGGGTGATGGCTGGAAGTGGGATGGCGCGTGAGTTGGCACCAGCCAGCGGTGGAGGCAGAGACTCAGAGGTCAGGGATCACTCTCTCTGTCTCTGTCTCTGTCTCTCTCCCTCAGGGAGCTGAGGAGAGTAAGGTGGCGCCCCCTGCCCACCTCGCCTACCTCTCCATGGGCCCTTCTTTCTCTGGCCGCTCCGGGAGCCCTGCGGGCTTGGGTTCAACCCCCCACACACCGCACAGGCCAAGGGCGCATGCGCGACCGCCGGGGCCTAGGGCTGGCCTCGGGGGTGGGGGGGTCCTCAGTGAAGGCCCCGCCCTCCTCCAGGCTCTGACCCAGCTGCAGCTCTTCCATCGCCGCCCTTCTGGACTCGGCTTCAGCTGTCTGCCTCCCCTCCCCCACTCCCACTCAGCTTGCAGGCCGCTTGCCTGCCTTGAAAGCATGGCTCTGGCCCTGAGGGCCACAGACCTACTGGGCTTCAAGCTCAAGGCTCTGCCTGGGCCTGCTGCTTCGGCCAGGGGCTCATTTTTTCCTGGAAAGACAAAGCCATGGCCTCACCCCACGCCTGCACTTTGCCACGGCAGGCAGCCCAGATGTAGGAAAGGCTCTGTGGAGTCAGAAGTGCCGAGACAGGCAGATGGCACCAGAGGGTTTGGGGGCCAGGGCGCAACTGGGCTAGCCCCTCCTCCCGGGAGTCGGGGAGGCCCGGCCTTCCTAGTGCCCAGGCCACGGCTCCGGGGAGAAACCCGCCATGGAGGGCACGCGGGAGGCCCTCTGCCTGAGGTGGCAGGTGTCACGCCAGGGCCACTGGAAGCCTGGCTCGGCTTGCCTGCTTTCTCCAAAGGAGGCTGGCCGACCAGCCGAACCTGGCACCTGGGCCAGGCCCCTTCCAAGGGGACGAGTTCCAGAGGCTAGAGCCCTGGGGGCGGCTGCCAAGTCTCCTGGGGCGTGTGCTGGGCCCCCGTCAGAGGAGGAAGCAGCCTGGTAAACGGTGTGCCAGGCCTGAGATCTGGAGGCCTCCCACAGCCGGGTCCCTGTCCTGCCCAGGCCCCCCGAGGGAGGACGATGGTCGGGCAGTGGCGAGCGGGGTGGGGCTGGCGCCGAGCCTGCCCTTGGATGCCCCGGGGAAGGGCGCCGGGGGATGGGCTGCCCCTGGCCGGGTCTGAGGGACCGACCCAGCTCGGGGCTGTCGGGGGCAGAGAGAGAACCCCCCTCCGCCCTTTCCCTTCAGGTTCTTAGGGCTGGCCAAATCCTTCCCAAGACAGCTTGTCTGGAGAAAATCAGACCCAGCTGAAGAACATGTGTCCATGGGGGAAACCCGGGAAACTGAGTCTCCCCACACAATAGCAGAGATTCTCATCTTGCATCCTCTCCTGAGCTAATGACAAAGGTGGATGTCCCGGGTGGGTGGGCCTGTGGAATGGGAGAGGGGAGGAAGTCTATTGTCATGCAGAGGGACATGGAAAGACTTGTCTGAAGCTTATCCCCTGCACTGGGGTCAGGTCGGGAAGGGACGGCACAGAGGTGAGCAGGAACCAACCGGCCTCTCTGTGGTGGGGCTGGCCCCGGGGCAGGCGTGGGGGTGATGGCTGGAAGTGGGATGGCGCGTGAGTTGGCACCAGCCAGCGGTGGAGGCAGAGACTCAGAGGTCAGGGATCTCTCTCTCTGTCTCTGTCTCTGTCTCTCTCCCTCAGGGAGCTGAGGAGAGTAAGGTGGCGCCCCCTGCCCACCTCGCCTACCTCTCCATGGGCCCTTCTTTCTCTGGCCGCTCCGGGAGCCCTGCGGGCTTGGGTTCAACCCCCCACACACCGCACAGGCCAAGGGCGCATGCGCGACCGCCGGGGCCTAGGGCTGGCCTCGGGGGTGGGGGGGTCCTCAGTGAAGGCCCCGCCCTCCTCCAGGCTCTGACCCAGCTGCAGCTCTTCCATCGCCGCCCTTCTGGACTCGGCTTCAGCTGTCTGCCTCCCCTCCCCCACTCCCACTCAGCTTGCAGGCCGCTTCCCTGCCTTGAAAGCATGGCTCTGGCCCTGAGGGCCACAGACCTACTGGGCTTCAAGCTCAAGGCTCTGCCTGGGCCTGCTGCTTCGGCCAGGGGCTCATTTTTTCCTGGAAAGACAAAGCCATGGCCTCACCCCACGCCTGCACTTTGCCACGGCAGGCAGCCCAGATGTAGGAAAGGCTCTGTAGAGTCAGAAGTGCCGAGACAGGCAGATGGCACCAGAGGGTTTGGGGGCCAGGGCGCAACTGGGCTAGCCCCTCCTCCCGGGAGTCGGGGAGGCCCGGCCTTCCTAGTGCCCAGGCCACGGCTCCGGGGAGAAACCCGCCATGGAGGGCACGCGGGAGGCCCTCTGCCTGAGGTGGCAGGTGTCACGCCAGGGCCACTGCAAGCCTGGCTCGGCTTGCCTGCTTTCTCCAAAGAGGCTGGCCGACCAGCCGAACCTGGCACCTGGGCCAGGCCCCTTCCAAGGGGACGAGTTCCAGAGGATAGAGCCCTGGGGGCGGCTGCCAAGTCTCCTGGGGCGTGTGCTGGGCCCCCGTCAGAGGAGGAAGCAGCCTGGTAAACGGTGTGCCAGGCCTGAGATCTGGAGGCCTCCCACAGCCGGGTCCCTGTCCTGCCCAGGCCCCCCGAGGGAGGACGATGGTCGGGCAGTGGCGAGCGGGGTGGGGCTGGCGCCGAGCCTGCCCTTGGATGCCCCGGGGAAGGGCGCCGGGGGATGGGCTGCCCCTGGCCAGGTCTGAGGGAACGACCCAGCTCGGAGCTGTCGGGGGCAGAGAGAGAACCCCCCCTCCGCCCTTTCCCTTCAGGTTCTTAGGGCTGGCCAAATCCTTCCCAAGACAGCTTGTCTGGAGAAAATCAGACCCAGCTGAAGAACATGTGTCCATGGGGAAACCCGGGAAACTGAGTCTCCCCACACAATAGCAGAGATTCTCATCTTGCATCCTCTCCTGAGCTAATGACAAAGGTGGATGTCCCGGGTGGGCCTGTGGAATGGGAGAGGGGAGGAAGTCTATTGTCATGCAGAGGGACATGGAAAGACTTGTCTGAAGCTTATCCCCTGCACTGGGGTGAGGTCGGGAAGGGACGGCACAGAGGTGAGCAGGAACCAACCGGCCTCTCTGTGGTGGGGCTGGCCCCGGGGCAGGCGTGGGGGTGATGGCTGGAAGTGGGATGGCGCGTGAGTTGGCACCAGCCAGCGGTGGAGGCAGAGACTCAGAGGTCAGGGATCTCTCTCTCTGTCTCTGTCTCTGTCTCTCTCCCTCAGGGAGCTGAGGAGAGTAGGTGGCGCCCCCTGCCCACCTCGCCTACCTCTCCATGGGCCCTTCTTTCTCTGGCCGCTCCGGGAGCCCTGCGGGCTTGGGTTCAACCCCCCACACACCGCACAGGCCAAGGGCGCATGCGCGACCGCCGGGGCCTAGGGCTGGCCTCGGGGGTGGGGGGGTCCTCAGTGAAGGCCCCGCCCTCCTCCAGGCTCTGACCCAGCTGCAGCTCTTCCATCGCCGCCCTTCTGGACTCGGCTTCAGCTGTCTGCCTCCCCTCCCCCACTCCCACTCAGCTTGCAGGCCGCTTGCCTGCCTTGAAAGCATGGCTCTGGCCCTGAGGGCCACAGACCTACTGGGCTTCAAGCTCAAGGCTCTGCCTGGGCCTGCTGCTTCGGCCAGGGGCTCATTTTTTCCTGGAAAGACAAAGCCATGGCCTCACCCCACGCCTGCACTTTGCCACGGCAGGCAGCCCAGATGTAGGAAAGGCTCTGTGGAGTCAGAAGTGCCGAGACAGGCAGATGGCACCAGAGGGTTTGGGGGCCAGGGCGCAACTGGGCTAGCCCCTCCTCCCGGGAGTCGGGGAGGCCCGGCCTTCCTAGTGCCCAGGCCACGGCTCCGGGGAGAAACCCGCCATGGAGGGCACGCGGGAGGCCCTCTGCCTGAGGTGGCAGGTGTCACGCCAGGGCCACTGCAAGCCTGGCTCGGCTTGCCTGCTTTCTCCAAAGGAGGCTGGCCGACCAGCCGAACCTGGCACCTGGGCCAGGCCCCTTCCAAGGGGACGAGTTCCAGAGGCTAGAGCCCTGGGGGCGGCTGCCAAGTCTCCTGGGGCGTGTGCTGGGCCCCCGTCAGAGGAGGAAGCAGCCTGGTAAACGGTGTGCCAGGCCTGAGATCTGGAGGCCTCCCACAGCCGGGTCCCTGTCCTGCCCAGGCCCCCCGAGGAGGGACGATGGTCGGGCAGTGGCGAGCGGGGTGGGGCTGGCGCCGAGCCTGCCCTTGGATGCCCCGGGGAAGGGCGCCGGGGGATGGGCTGCCCCTGGCCAGGTCTGAGGGACCGACCCAGCTCGGGGCTGTCGGGGGCAGAGAGAGAACCCCCCTCCGCCCTTTCCCTTCAGGTTCTTAGGGCTGGCCAAATCCTTCCCAAGACAGCTTGTCTGGAGAAAATCAGACCCAGCTGAAGAACATGTGTCCATGGGGGAAACCCGGGAAACTGAGTCTCCCCACACAATAGCAGAGATTCTCATCTTGCATCCTCTCCTGAGCTAATGACAAAGGTGGATGTCCCGGGTGGGTGGGCCTGTGGAATGGGAGAGGGGAGGAAGTCTATTGTCATGCAGAGGGACATGGAAAGACTTGTCTGAAGCTTATCCCCTGCACTGGGGTCAGGTCGGGAAGGGACGGCACAGAGGTGAGCAGGAACCAACCGGCCTCTCTGTGGTGGGGCTGGCCCCGGGGCAGGCGTGGGGGTGATGGCTGGAAGTGGGATGGCGCGTGAGTTGGCACCAGCCAGCGGTGGAGGCAGAGACTCAGAGGTCAGGGATCTCTCTCTCTGTCTCTGTCTCTGTCTCTCTCCCTCAGGGAGCTGAGGAGAGTAAGGTGGCGCCCCCTGCCCACCTCGCCTACCTCTCCATGGGCCCTTCTTTCTCTGGCCGCTCCGGGAGCCCTGCGGGCTTGGGTTCAACCCCCCACACACCGCACAGGCCAAGGGCGCATGCGCGACCGCCGGGGCCTAGGGCTGGCCTCGGGGGTGGGGGGGTCCTCAGTGAAGGCCCCGCCCTCCTCCAGGCTCTGACCCAGCTGCAGCTCTTCCATCGCCGCCCTTCTGGACTCGGCTTCAGCTGTCTGCCTCCCCTCCCCCACTCCCACTCAGCTTGCAGGCCGCTTCCCTGCCTTGAAAGCATGGCTCTGGCCCTGAGGGCCACAGACCTACTGGGCTTCAAGCTCAAGGCTCTGCCTGGGCCTGCTGCTTCGGCCAGGGGCTCATTTTTTCCTGGAAAGACAAAGCCATGGCCTCACCCCACGCCTGCACTTTGCCACGGCAGGCAGCCCAGATGTAGGAAAGGCTCTGTGGAGTCAGAAGTGCCGAGACAGGCAGATGGCACCAGAGGGTTTGGGGGCCAGGGCGCAACTGGGCTAGCCCCTCCTCCCGGGAGTCGGGGAGGCCCGGCCTTCCTAGTGCCCAGGCCACGGCTCCGGGGAGAAACCCGCCATGGAGGGCACGCTGGAGGCCCTCTGCCTGAGGTGGCAGGTGTCACGCCAGGGCCACTGCAAGCCTGGCTCGGCTTGCCTGCTTTCTCCAAAGGAGGCTGGCTGACCAGCCGAACCTGGCACCTGGGCCAGGCCCCTTCCAAGGGGACGAGTTCCAGAGGATAGAGCCCTGGGGGCGGCTGCCAAGTCTCCTGGGGCGTGTGCTGGGCCCCCGTCAGAGGAGGAAGCAGCCTGGTAAACGGTGTGCCAGGCCTGAGATCTGGAGGCCTCCCACAGCCGGGTCCCTGTCCTGCCCAGGCCCCCCCGAGGGAGGACGATGGTCGGGCAGTGGCGAGCGGGGTGGGGCTGGCGCCGAGCCTGCCCTTGGATGCCCCGGGGAAGGGCGCCGGGGGATGGGCTGCCCCTGGCCAGGTCTGAGGGACCGACCCAGCTCGGGGCTGTCGGGGGCAGAGAGAGAACCCCCCTCCGCCCTTTCCCTTCAGGTTCTTAGGGCTGGCCAAATCCTTCCCAAGACAGCTTGTCTGGAGAAAATCAGACCCAGCTGAAGAACATGTGTCCATGGGGAAACCCGGGAAACTGAGTCTCCCCACACAATAGCAGAGATTCTCATCTTGCATCCTCTCCTGAGCTAATGACAAAGGTGGATGTCCCGGGTGGGTGGGCCTGTGGAATGGGAGAGGGGAGGAAGTCTATTGTCATGCAGAGGGACATGGAAAGACTTGTCTGAAGCTATCCCCTGCACTGGGGTGAGGTCGGGAAGGGACGGCACAGAGGTGAGCAGGAACCAACCGGCCTCTCTGTGGTGGGGCTGGCCCCGGGGCAGGCGTGGGGGTGATGGCTGGAAGTGGGATGGCGCGTGAGTTGGCACCAGCCAGCGGTGGAGGCAGAGACTCAGAGGTCAGGGATCTCTCTCTCTGTCTCTGTCTCTGTCTCTCTCCCTCAGGGAGCTGAGGAGAGTAAGGTGGCGCCCCCTGCCCACCTCGCCTACCTCTCCATGGGCCCTTCTTTCTCTGGCCGCTCCGGGAGCCCTGCGGGCTTGGGTTCAACCCCCCACACACCGCACAGGCCAAGGGCGCATGCGCGACCGCCGGGGCCTAGGGCTGGCCTCGGGGGTGGGGGGGTCCTCAGTGAAGGCCCCGCCCTCCTCCAGGCTCTGACCCAGCTGCAGCTCTTCCATCGCCGCCCTTCTGGACTCGGCTTCAGCTGTCTGCCTCCCCTCCCCCACTCCCACTCAGCTTGCAGGCCGCTTCCCTGCCTTGAAAGCATGGCTCTGGCCCTGAGGGCCACAGACCTACTGGGCTTCAAGCTCAAGGCTCTGCCTGGGCCTGCTGCTTCGGCCAGGGGCTCATTTTTTCCTGGAAAGACAAAGCCATGGCCTCACCCCACGCCC
>NW_026690944.1:7500-30000 GCF_020826845.1 Diceros bicornis minor | reverse complement strand
CAGGGACGTTCGGAAGAAAGTTGCCAAGGCCCCTCTCCGGGACCGGGCTGGCCTCTCCCCCTCTGCTCGCCTCGGGCCGAGAAACGAGACCCGAGGGGATCGGGACCCGGCCAAGCACCTGGCCGGCCGGCGCTGCAGCCTCCCTGCTCCGCGATCCTGAGCCGTCCCGCTGACGATGAGGCTGCTTGTCGGGCGCCACCTGCCTGGCGGCCGCTTATATAGCGCTCCAAGAGGTCGACCAGATAGCCGGCTTGGGCCGGTCGGGGCCGGCAAGGGGGAAGACAGGAGAGAGGATGGCCGGCGGGGTGGGGGTGAGCGCTGGGAGTGAGGTGTGGGAAGCAGTCCGGCGGGCAGTCGGAGGTGCAGGGTTGTCATGGTGGTTCCGACAATAATTTTTATCATTGACAAAGATTGCCGCGTGCCACTAGACAAGGCCTGGAGAGAGAAATTGGTAACATACAGAAAAATGCAGGGCGCGGACACTTGGGAGCGTCGGCGTATGTCTCTAAATGGAGCTATCACAATGGCTGTCCTTTCCTTGCGCGGGCCCCGTGGCTCAGCGGTGAAGTGCGCGCGCTACGATGCTGGCGGCCAGGTTTCGGATCGCCGGCGCGCACCGACGCACCGCTTCTCCGGCCACGCTGAGGCCGCGTCCCACGTACAGCAACTAGAAGGATGTGCAACTAGGACGTACAGCTATCTACTGGGGCTTTGGGGGAAATAAATAAATAAATAAACAAACAAACAAACAAACAAATAAATAAATAAATAAGTAAATAAATAAATAAATAAATAAAAAGGTAAGTAAGTAAGTAAGTAAAAAATGTCAAAACAGAAAAAACAATTACTGTCCTTACTTTGTATTCAGAGAGCTAGAGCGAGGAGGGGGGAGGGAACGGAGCAGGAGGAAAGAAGGGAGGCTGGCAGGGACGGAGCAGGCAGGCAGCACAATCGAGTTTCTCTTTCCACAAAAGGCGTCCGGCGGAAAACTCACAGGAGGAGGGCTTTCGGGCTGCAAAGCCCAAAGCACACCTCCGCGGCGATGGGCCCAAAACGCTCAGAGATTCAGGGTCACCACTCAACTGACGGCTGTCCTCATTTGGGCCCCTGACTTAGGACCTCTCCCGCCCACCCAACTTGGGAGCAAAGAGGAAAGCAATCTGCTCCCCCCCCCCCCCCCCCGTTACATAGGACGCCCTTCTTCTAGTCAGCCCGCCTCCAGCTTTTCCACACGCCAAACACCTCTCGTCGGGATGGGCCTTCCTTTTTTTGCCACCATCCGGCTTTCCCACTCCTCTGCCAAATGCAAGTGGTGGAGGTGGAGGTGGAGGTGGAGGTGGAGGTGGAGGTGGAGGTGGAGGCCCACCGACCCTCTTGCTTGTTGGGAAGTGGTTCTCGTTCTCCTATGTGGGTGATCTTGATCTACACAGACGTTATTAGCTTGGGGAACGGTAAGAGCACTCAGATGAATGTCTGTGCCCAGTGTCGATAACGAACTAGCTGTCTCCGTCTCCGTCTGTCTGTCTCTTCCTTTATGTGTGTATGTGATAAAGGTAGGGAGACCCACCGACAAGCCGACTACCTGCAGACCGACCCACCTACCTAATTTTCATCACTCTGAAAATTGAGGTCACGTCCTGTAAAATCAAGCCTTTAAAAAGTGCACCAGCCGGTGGGCCTTGGAGTCTATTCACACAGTTGGCACAGCCGTCACCAATATGTATTTATTTCCAGGACATTCGCATCACCTCAAAATTAACAACGCCCCCTCCCCCCCACACACACACACACCCCGGGGAAAGACCATCAGATTAACGGCAGGGTGCTTTTTTCAACAGGCAGGCCCGAGTCATCCCTTTAGAATGTTTCCGAGTCCCGTTCCGTTCTCGGACGCAGCACTTTCGGCCCTCAAGGAAGCAGACGGTGGGGGTGGAGGTGAAGGTGGACTGGGGGGCGTGTGTGGCATGTCCGTCCTTCTGCCACTGCAGAAATTATTTCGAAAGGAGGGAGGGACGGTTGGTGTAGGTGGACCGTACTGGGTGACGGTGGTTTGGGAGCTTTCCCTAGAATGAGGAGAGAGCAGTCTTCCCTGTGAAGTCAGGGAGCCGGAATAGGTTGCCCCCACATCGACCCGCTCTGGCACATGGGTTCTTTGGAATTCGAGGCCCTGGCCTTGAGAAACAGCGGGCGCGAGAAGGGCACGGGACCTCTCCCTTGTCGTCCTGACCTGAAATCGGGAGATGAAGCTCCCACGGGAAAGGTGCCCTCCCTGAACCAGGAGGACGCTTGTCAGCCCAGACGCTAGCCCGGAGGACTCTGTTTCAAACAAAACCTTGACTCCTCCCATCTCTTGATTGACCTTCCCACAGGTGGCTGGCCTCGGAAGCCTAGAGCCGCTTTCCTTTCTCCTGTCATTTCGCTACAACTGGATTGTCCGTGGTGTGACGTGCTCTAGGAGCTGGAATTCAGTCAGAGCCGCCACTTCGAGTGACTTCCGCTTTAGGCTTCTCCCCGAGTGACGTGCCCTTGCACGCGTTCCTAATCTCTCTGTCGTTCTCTTCTGGATCTGTCTTTTTGTTACCGGGCCGGGGTGGGCTCAGCCAAGGACTCAGAAGGGGGATAGCGGCGGGAACATCATTTCTCCTCCCCTATGCCTGCTGAACGCAGGCTTACACACCGGAAACTCCCCCACCCTCACCCCTCAGTGGGATGCTGTACATCCTTCGGGTCACACACAGTCTGCATGCGTGGGCACCGACAGAAAGATTTGGCAACAGCCTTAGCTGCTCTGCGCTGGTTCCAAGTGCCGCCCCGCCTCCCCCCCACGGCGCGCCCTGCCCCCCCCACCACCACCACCACCACCAAGAGAGAGAAGTGAAGTGACTCGGGAGAAAGCCGATTCAGAAATTACACATAATTCAGCTGGTACTTGCTGTGAAAGGGGGACAGGGTATGCTTTGAAACGCTGAATTTCTCCCTGCCTTTCCTTGACGGGAATGACAGCGCCTACAACCTGCTGTCATTGGCGAGTTTTAGTCACCTCGAGAGGAAGGACCGATTTCAAATGGCTGAACCCTGGTGGGTCACGGTGCAGGTGACGTGACCCTCTCTGACAGACGCAGGCAATCCCCTGCTCCGGGTCAAGGAGAGAGGGTGTTTATTGTTCTGTTCTTTAAAATGGTGCTTCAAGATGGACAGCACTTACAACCTAGCCTTTTCACCCTTCATAATCGTACGGCAGTGGCACGAGGTACGTTCACATCCTCCTCGTCGAGTTCACTGTTCCAGGGTTATTTGATTTTTAAAGTCAAATCTCGGGATCACGACTTGGAGTCACCCACCGTTCGCCCACTGAGAGAGAGCCCCTCCCCCCCCCCCCCCCGTTCACTCGGAGGTGCTGTCGGTGGGGGTTCCTTCATGTTTGTCCATCATCCTTCCTCTTCTTAAGGGTGAGGAGGCGATGCGTGAAATCGCCAGTGGGTATGCGGCACGAGACTGAGGACTTCCCGCGGGAAGCAGGTGGGAGAGGGAGGACAGACCGATCCAGCGGACTTGAAGACGAATGATCAAAACCTGCACCTAGAGCAGAGCGTCGCCAGTTAGGAGTTTGCTTGCTGGGCCCGTAACCCAGGGTGGATGAGTCAAACCATCCCCTGCCAGGCCTCTCCCGGCCCTCGGGACTCCAAGCCCGCGTTTGTCCCGTGAACTCCGACACACCGAGATTATCTGTTTGGTGTCCCCCTTTGATTCGGCTCCCCATCCCGCCCCCGCCCCGTGCCACGCGCCACGCAGTGAGGAAGACGTAAACCGGGACGTCAGTCCCCACGGCCCTGATTCTCAAGTGGTTTAGCGGTTAGGGAAAGCGGGGGCGGGGGGGGTGCTCTTTCTGTCCCAGAGGAGTCGCGCTTCTCAGACATCCATGCTCCCTCCCTCTCTCCCTGCAGTTTGGAAGCTGCAGCCTAAGGGTGGGGGAGTTGAAGAGAGCCATTCAGTGGAGAGACGCCCGAGGCGAAGTGAAAGGCTCCGACTTGACCGCAGAGCTTTCTGCATTTCAATGAAACCATTCCGTGAGGCCCATTGGAGTGAATGGGCCTGACCTCCCTTCCCCCCCCCCTGGCTGGCGAGTCCCACCCACTTGGCAACGGAAGGCTAGGGGTTTCATCCTCCGTGGTGAACCCGGGCCCCTCGTCCGAAGGAAAATCCCGCATGGCGTGGGTACAGCCGAGTTGGTATCTCGGGCAAAGCCGTCAGGGTGGCGAGATTGATGGTGGATGAGAGGAGACTTGTTCCGGGGCCGCCCTCCCCTGTGGGTGCGAGTGGGGCTGGGGGCGGGACCCGGACCGTGGGAGAGTGCAGGACGGGAGCAGCTGCCCGCCTGCCCGCCTTCGGGCTGAGAGCAGCACACAGGGCACGCTGGCTCCCGCAACTTCATTTGTTCTGGGAACCTTCTGTGGTTACCCGTGAGGCGCCAGTTGCTCTGAGGAACAAAGCTCAACTCCTCTCTCTGCTTCTTTCCCAAGAGGCCTGAGTCTCAGCGACTACAGATTCTTCTGATTGCTCGCTAAATGGACCCACGCGCACCCTCCCGTCCTGCCGGACCGGACCCTTCTACAAAAATCTCCACTTGGGGAGTTTTCTCGCCTCACCCAGAGCAGACACACCACCCCCACCCCCACCCCCCACCACCCCTCTCCCTCCTTGCCGCTCCCCCGCCTCAATAGCTAACACACACGAAACAAAACTCCAGCTGGTCAGGGCCGGCCCCGTGGCTTAGCGGTTATGTGCGCGCGCTCCGCTGCTGGCGGCCCCGGTTCGGATCCCGGGCGCGCGCCGACGCACCGCTTCTCCGGCCATGCTGAGGCCGTGTCCCATGTCGGGGGAAGAGGGAGAATCTCCCTCTGCCCTTTCCCTTAAGGTCTTATGGCTGGCCAAATAATCGACGAGACAGGTTAGCAGGAGAAAATAATACCAAGTTTAAGAACATGTATACATGGGAGAAACTCAGAAATGAGCAACTCGTCCCTCTGTCTAAGCTGCTTGCCTAAGTATTGCAGCTAAGGCGAGGAGCGTGTTGGGGGTGGGTAGTGGCCTGGGACTTCAGAGGGCAGGAGGACCATTCTTTTCGGGGTCAGCTGTAGAGAATGTGGTCAGGGAGAGTTAGAGTTTTGGGATAAAAGGGCTTGGTGCCCCTCCCATTGTAACATCTATTTTACATGATCATTACAGCCATCATGATAGAAGATCTGTTCCAGGAAGGAGCCACCATGTCGAATTCTTTAGGCAGTTAGTGGGGGAGGTCAAATGTCCCTCAGAGAAAACAATCAGGTAAAGAGATATATTTCAGGGTGGCCAAATCTTGATCTCCCACAGTCCCGCCTCTGAAACTAAAAGTTTCACAGTCCTTTTGAAACTTACAGAAGTTTCATAGTCCAGAAGCTGAGTTGGTAGATTGTTTCATCTCACTGAACACGTTTCTTAGTCCTGATAATAGGTCGGTTCAATTAAGTTCATTTCAGAAGGTGGTGATGCAGGTGGGCTCTCAAGGTGACGCCTATATTGTGGAAGCAAGCAATCAAGTATTTAATAGAAGCATTTCTATGGAAACAAAAGAGAAACAAGGTTAATGGTTGGAGCCGATTGGAAACGTGTTTTGAGTTCAGAGGACAGCCAGTGAAGAAGCATTTTAGATGTCAGCGTCCAAGTATCTTTTGCAGTTTAAAATGTCTCTGATGGTGTCGTCAGGTCATCTCTTAAGTTTATGTCAAGTCCAGTCCATCGGCTTCAGTTTGTAAGTCTTCAGGAAAAAGGGCAGGTTTAGTTTTCAGCGATTTCCAATGAAAAATGATGGAAAAAAATCAAAAACGTTAGTTTGGACATCTGTCGCCAGATGTTTCAGGAGACTAGAAGAAATCAGGATCCAGTCAGTCAACAGATATAAGACAAAAACCTCAAAAGACAACAAAACTAGGATCTAATATCCGCAAATTTATACTGAAATAGTTTTTACCGAAATATAATTTTTCTCTCCAAAATCACCCTCATTTTTATTAAGATAGCAAAATTAAAACTAGTTTGCAAAATAAGTCTAGTTCCAATAGAGTTGGCCCAATTATTTACATAAGTACAGCAAGAATAGCAGTTGATCACATAGGCTCTTTTAAATCTGCTTTGCTGGAACTTTTGATAAGGAATCTCACATTGAACTTTAAAGGTCTCTCGAGGCCAGGAAAGCAAAGCCAAGGATTTTGTCATCAGACTTTGTCTGCAATACCCATAGATTTGGGTGAATTCCTCTCTTCTGAGGTTCCCCCCAAATATTTCGAGGTTCCTTGTACCTGACAGATAAGTGACATTCTTGACTTATCCTGGTAAGTGCTGCTTGGAACATAAGGTACCAGGCCAATAATTCCATGTGGCTTTATTCCATAAAGTCAAATCTTCATTCCTCAGAAGCTGCAGGGTGATATCGCAAATATGATGTTCCAGTTACAACCTTGGTAACATAACCAGTGTTTCCAATTGTGTCCTGTGATAAGGAGAACAGATTCTTATTGAACTTATGCAAGTAACTATATTGCCATGAAAACAACAATACTCACTCACTAAGAGTTTCCAAATTTGAGGGATCAGATAGAGAGAAAAAGATAAATATTTCAATTTTACTGACAAAAATATCATTTACCAAATTGCTATAAATCATAGCTAGCTCAGGAGAAAAGAGGAAAAAGTTTTCCTTAAATCTGAAAAAACAAAACATTGAAAATTCAGCAACACTTCAAATGAAAAATCATAGAAATTATAATTATCCTTATCAGTTGATTCAGTCCTGTGTAATCCATTCTTGATCCCAACCTTTTTGTTAGCAGCTTCATGAAGTCGGTTTCTCCATCAGATTTCTGTAATTTCTTACCACGTTCATTTTCGTGATCAGAAAGTTTGTCAGAAACCTGTATTCCAGTGTAAATATCAGAGTCCTTTCCATGAATTTTTCTGAAGTTGAAACATATTTTGCAAAAGCATAGAGCAAAGAAATAAGTCTGTAAACAACAAGACCTCAAAATGGCAATTGACAAAGAAATTTGGTTAAATTTTGTGACATACAACACTTTAAAATAATAATAACCAGAATTATGACTGATAATCAGGACAGATCAGCATTTCAGTAACGTTATACAATTTTAAAACACCTATATGAATAACATTTACCCACATAATAGCACCTGAGCAGGCTTATCGTCACTTGTCTGACAATGCTTTCCATGTAATTTAACATACTGAATAAGCCTAATAAGTTTAGTATCTTCCTCCTTATAGGAAGAGAGCAAATGTCTTTGAGAAGTTCCAGGGCCCTTTGAAAATTCTCAAAGTAAAAAAAAAAAAAAGGTAAAGAGATATATTTCAGGGTGGCCAAATCTTGATCTCCCACACCCACATAGAGCAACTGGAGGGATGTGCAACTGTGACATACAGCCATCTACTGGGGCTCTGGGGAAAAAGAAGAGGAGGATTGGCAATATAGATGTTAGCTCAGAGCCGGTCTTCCTCAGCAAAGAGAGGAGGATTAGCGTGGATGTTAGCTCAGGGCTGATCTTCCTCACACACACACACACACACACACACACACACACACACACACGCACACACACGCACACACAGACACACACACAAATCCAGCCGGTCTCCTTCTACCTCATCCACTTGAGAAGAGTCGCTCTCCTCTAAAGACCTTATCCTCAATGACTTACTGCTGCCTCCCTTTCCCTGGCACAATTCTCTCCCTGGATGTGCCCCATCTTAGACTCGCACAGCACTTGCAGGTCCAGTTCCTTCCCCAGGTTTGGGAAGTTCTCAGCAATCATTTCTTTGAAGAAGCTCTCTGCTCCTTTCTCCCTGTCTTCTCCTCCCTCTGGGAGATTATAAGCCTTATGTTACTTTTCCTAATCGAGCTGGATATTTCTCAAAGAATTTCGTGGTTTTTTAAAAAATCTTAGTTCTCTCTCCTCCTCTACCTGGAGCATTTCTAGGCTTCTATCTTAGACCTCACTAATTCTCTCCTCCATAGGGTCTGCTCTTTTTTTTTTTTTTTTTTTAATGCCTTTAACCTTATTTTTTAATCTCACTATTTGTGTCCTTCATATCTAGAGTTTCTGTTTGGTTTTTCTATTAGAGCTCCAATCTCTTTGTTGAAGTATTCCTTCTGTTCGTTAATTTTATTCTTGAGCTCCTCGAACTGTCCTTCTGTCTGAGTTTTTATGTAACTCGTTGAGTTTCTCTATGACAGTTGTTTTCTCTGTGTGTGTGTGTGTGTGTGTGTGTGTGTGTGTGTGTGTGAGGAAGATCGGCACTGAGCTGACATTCATGCCAATCCTCCTCTTTTTTTTTGTTCTGAGGAAGACCGGCCCTGAGCTGACATCTGTTGCCAATCCTCCTCCTTTTTTCCCCCCCTTTTTCTCCCCAAATCCCCAGGACGCAGTTGTGTGTCATAGTTGCACACCCTTCTAGTTGCTGTATGTGGGACGCCGCCTCAGCATGGCTGGACAGGCGATGCGTCGGTACGCGCCCGGACCCGAACCCGGGCCGCCGGTAGCGGAGCGCATGCACTTCACCGCTAAGCCACGGGGCCGCCCCCTAGGGCAGCTGTCTTGAGTTCTCTGTCAGATGGTCATCGTCTGTGACTTCGGGTTTGGTTTCTGGAGAGTTGTCATTTTCCTTCTGTTCTGCTGTGTTACTGTACTGTCGATCTTCATGCTGTTTGATGAATGGATCCTCTGCTGGGGCACATTTGTGGTAGTCACGGCCTTCTCTTATTTGGGTCAGGCTTCAGTTACTTTGGTTCTGATTGCCCGGGTCTTGTGTTCCTCCACTGGCTCTCCGTGGGCTCACACACTGCTGTCCCGTGCACCACCTGCACTGCTGTTCCCAGGTTGTCTTGGGGTGCCGGTTGCACTGCTGCCAGGGGTGCTGGGTTCACAGGTGTGCCGTCACTGGTGGGAGCCCAGGGACCCAGGGACTCATATGCGGCCCCCCCGGCTGGTGAAGCGGGGTTGGGTCACCGCTTCTGCTGTGGCTTCTAATGCTTCTGGCCACAGACTCCACCTGCCACGGCGGGGGGCGGGGGTGACAGGGGGCTGTTTTTTCTGTTCCTGCCCCATCTGCTCACAGTTGTGCCGGTCGGGCCACTCCAAGTTCATGCGGGCAGGACTGCCACCGCTCGGTGGGTGCTCTCACAGGCCAGGCATCTGCCACTCCGTGAGTGTTTGCACGCAGGCTGGGCTGCCCCTGCCTCCACTCACAGTCACGCTGGCTGCAGCTTGAGGACCCATGTCCTGCATCGTCGCCACCGTCAGGAGGAAGGGGCCGCTTCCCTAGTTCCAGGGCTTCCCGAGGGTCCGGTCCACCCACCTTCAGATGTATAGCTGTGTGGGGGATCAGACTGGGCCAACCCAAAATGTGTCTCTTTGGCTTGATTGTTTTTAAGAACAAAAGACTCTGAAAGGAACTCTGACCTCCCCCCAACTGCCTAAAAGAATTTAAAATAGAAGGGGCTATTCCAGGGATGGACTAATGCCATCACATAACTTTAATGTCATGTAAAACATGTGTCTCAGCTCACCTTGTCTGTAGTTGGCCCATTTACGTTTCCAACGCCGTGTAAATTGCCTTCCTCCTCTTTGAAATCCCAAACCACTACCCCCAAGGTCCTCCTCTGTCTAAAAAGCTAAAGCTGAAGATAATATTTAAACTGGCAGCTCGGCCGTGTTGGTGAGTTGTTCCCTTTTCCTGAGTCTCTCCCGTGTATACACGTTCTAAAGCTTTGTTTGATTTTCTCCTGTTACTCCATCTCGTGTCGATTTAATTTGTAGCCCAGCCAGAAGGACCTAAAGACGGTAGAGGGTTTGCCTTCCTCCCCTACAGCCGCATGGATCTCTCAGCATCTTGTTGTGCTGTGTAGGGAATCCCTGTGTCGGTCAGTAGACGTCTGTTTGGTTGTACCTTAGAGGGGAGAGGCGAAGGGAACAACTCATGCCACCATGATGCTGACGTCACTCTGATAAACTTTTAGCAGGAGTTACATTTTATGGCATGTGTACTTATTTTGTGTGTGTGTGTGTGTGTGTGTGAGGAAGATCAGCCCTGAGCTAACATCCATGCTTGTCTTCCTCTTTTTTTTTTTTTTTTTTACTGAGGAAGACCGGCTCTGAGCTAACATCTAGTGCCAATCCTCCTCCTTTTTTTTTCACCCAAAGCCCCAGTAGATAGTTGTCTGTCACAGCTGCACATCCTTCTAGTTGCTGTATGTGGGACGTGGCCTCAGCGTGGCCGGAGAAGCGGTGCGTCGGTGCGCGCCCGGGATCCGAACCCGGGCCGCCAGCAGCGGAGCGCGCGCACTTAACCGCTAAGCCACGGGGCCGGCCCTGGCATGTGTACTTAAAACAACTTCCAAAATCTCTTTGGTAGCTTGAAACCTGGATGTTTGGCTACGTGAAATTAAGGGATAAAACATTAATTGAAGGGCCAGCCCCGCGGCTTAGCGGTTAAGTGCGCGCGCTCCGCTGCTGGCGGCCCGGGTTCGGATCCCGGGATCGCACCGACGCACCGCTTCTCCGGCCACGCTGAGGCCGGGTCCCACATACAGCAACTAGGAGGATGTGCAGCTATGACAGACAGCTAGCTACTGGGGCGTTGGGGGAAAAATAAATAAATAAAATCTTTAAAAAAAAACATTAATTGAATAGCTAGATCGTTTCCAAATAGGATAAAATATTAGACCTTAACGACTAAATATAGGTTTATCCACTGTTGGCTTCTGAGGACAGAGAAACTAAAAGATGTTTGGGACTATTAATAAACATGTCTTGTGCTTTATGAAGAGTATGCTATGAAATGACATGTTTCTAAAAATTATAAAGTGTTCATAGGATTTGCCAAGCCACAAAATGCTAACGGACAAAACAGTTCACAGTTGCTTACCTCTTAGTTCTCACTAAAAATTAAGGTTTCTAGGCGTTATAAATTCTTTAATGAAGCCATCAATCAATCGATCAATCAATTAATTAAATTATCTGGGACATCGGCCCTGAGCTAACATCTATTGCCCATCTTCCTCCTTTTTTCCTTTTATTTTTTTCCTCCCCAGAGCCGCAGTAGATCGTTGTATGTCATAGTTGTACGTCCTTCCAGTTGCTCTATGTGAGATGCCGCCTCAGCATGGCTTGATGAGCTGTGCGTAGGCCCGAGCCCAAGATCTGAACCGGTGGACCCCCGGCAGCTGAGGCGGAGCACGCAAACTTAACCGCTACGCCACTGGGCCGGCCTCTAAAAGTTCTAACTAATATATGTGACTGAAGCTACTAACAATTAATAAGGGAAACGTCTTTGTCTTCATGGAAAGGAAGATGGATGTTTTCAGTGAAGACGGTATAAAAAATAGCCATTCTTGTTTCTTTAAAAAGCCTGTGAAAAGTGTGTGGGGAAAAAACAACTCTGAGGAAAAAGTTTTGTGTGTGGTCAAGTTGGTTAAGATGGAAATGGATTTGATTCGGTAACTGAGTTTTAGTATCAGAAGTAAGCTGGTGCAAAATTAGAATTTGGTTTCCTCTTTCTTAAAAGCATAGTCTTCTCTAACTTCCAGTCTGCTCTTGTTAAGGAAATTGTATCAGGTTTTGCTTTACCTTTGAGTGAATCTACACCAAGGACAGGAATTCTATGTTTAGTCAAAATACTTTCCTAGGCTCAAAAAGGAAGAGGCCTCTGTATGCAGAGGACTAAGGTTTTGGCTGTTTACCCGTTTTACTCTCTCTGTTTGCCTTTTCAAATGTTTTTTTAATCTTTAATTTTCTTTTTTTGGCGGGGGGGCGGGGTAGGCCCTGAGCTGACATCTGTTGCCAATCTTCCTCTTTTTATTTTTTTTCTCCCCAAAGCCCTGCCACATATATTCTAGTTGTAAGTCCTTCTAGTTCTTCTGTGTGAGCCCACCACCGCAGCGTGACTACTGACTGAGAAGCGGCGTGGTTCCACGCCTGGGAACGGAACCTGAGCTGCCTGCCGAAGTGGAGCGCACCAAACTTTAACCCCTAGGCCATCAGAGCTGGCCCGATATTTTTTTGATTTCTCCATTGATCCAATAGCTGTTCAGTAGCCCGTTGTTTAGTTTCCACATGTTTGTGACGCGTACTGAGGCCCTGAGCTAACATCTATTACCAACCTTCCTCCTTTTTTCCTCTCTTTTTTTCTCCCCGGAGCCCCAGTAGATAGTTGTATGTATGTCATAGTTATACCTCCTTTTAGTTGCTCTATGTGGGACACTGCCTCAGCGTGGCTTGATGATCGCTGAGTAGGTCTGTCTGTGCCCAGGATCCAAACGGGTGAACCCTGGGCCGCTGAAGCAGAGTGTGTGAACATCACCGCTACGACACCTGGCCGGCCCCTCTGTTTGCCTTTCATAATCTTCTTTTCCTTTCTTTTTTGAGGGAAATAAGTGCACTGTTAAAAAAAAAAATTTAATGGCAGAAGATCTACAAATATTTTTTTGTACTTTCATGGAACGGTTCAACGTCAACATTTACCTCATTTCAAACACACACACACACACACACACACACACACACACACGCACTCTCAGCGTGGCCTTGTACGGATGTACTGGAACTTGATTTCTTGAGTGGATGGCTGTGAAGTCTCTGCCTCCTACCCCCTACCATTTTTGTGGGTTTGCTTGTTTGTCGTGATGGTAAGGACTGCTGAAATCAGTATTCTTATCCCCACTCACTCATGCATTTGCACCCATGCTCCCCACCCCTGTGTGTTGTCTTTGGACCTTTTTTTGTGGCCCGTGCAGAGACACATTTTGTCTTTTAAACTTTGCTGTGGTCAAGTGTATCAGTCATTTCCTCAGTGGCCTCTGGGATTTGTCTGTCCGCCTTAGAAAGACCTTGTGGCCTGGAAGTGACAGGGTACAAACAATTCCTCCGTTCTTCCTCTGTCATTGTTGTCGTCCTCTGACGAGGCCTGCGTGGTTTCGGTTTGACAGTCCCCGCCCGCCACGTTTTCCGAAGCCCTCCCGGGAGCCAGGGAAGCACTCAGGCCACTCCGGGAAGCAGGTGCCGGCAGCCCCAGCCCCCCTGCTGGTGTCTCCGAGGGAATTTTCCACGTCTGCATCAGCCAGCCGGCCCGGCCCGGCCCAGGCCCGGCCCGGGAGTGGTGTGGGGAGTCTGTCTCCTTCCCAGCAACTGCCCCTCCCCCTCAGCTTTCCAAGTCCTCCTTCTGCGCCCGGGGTTGTGCCGTGCCGGCTGGGACCTCCGAGGTGGACGCCCGGGGGCCTCGCGGGACGCCCTCCCGGCCGCCCCAGGGTGAGAGTCATGATCCGAGGTGGGCCAGGACACGATCGGGGCGGTGGGCGGAGGCTGTGCACTCTCGCGGGCCCGCGCTCCGGATCCCTCCCTCCCTCCCGGGGACGTTTGTGCTGATTGTCCGGTGCCATCTAGCGGCCGCTTTTATATAGTTTCTGTGCTCCGGAGCTCCGGCGACATAGGCAAGGGAGGGGGACTGTTGAAGGACAGGTTGACGCAAGTAATCCATAACCAATCTATAAATCAGAATTGGGGTGAGTTTATTATGAGCCAAATTTGAGGACCACATAGCCCAGGGCCTTCCTTCCCCAAGGAAGGAAGGGCGCCAAAGAAGTGGGGTGTACCGCGTGGTTATATACCGTCAGAGTGTCTATCGCACAGGATTGGAATGTCCCTTTTACAGCACTCACGAGATTGCCCGGCCTGCCTGCCGGGCCTGCCTACCCGGCACAGCGATTCACACAGCAATTGATGAACACTGCAGAGAGCAGGTCTGTGGTCCCCAGCTGGGTGGTCACAGCGGGTCAGCAATCAATCCTTAGCCTAGAGAGAGAGAGGCTTACCCTCCAGGAAATGCTGATGTGGGGGAAGTTACTTTAGCTTAAGGGCATTTATTCTTGTCTTTGTGGCCTAGTAAATGCCTAAAGCAGATAGACAATCTATGCTCAAAGGCCACATCTGGCCCTTTTGGAAAAACAAGGTCAGGCTGAATTCGTTTTACACCAAATGGCTTCCTCATATACTCCAGTATATCCTATTGCTTGCCATTTATTTATCAGACATCTGTGTGGTTTCCCATCCGGGGCTGTGATGAACAGAGCTGCTGAGAACATTCGTGTCCAGGATTTTTCGTGAATGAACATGAAAGTTCTCGGGCCGCTCGGGCGTGGTGTCCTCCAGAGCACCCTTGAGCTTGATGCCTGCCTCCCCAGAAGGACTCACAGGGCTCCACGAAGCTGACTTCCTGGAGCTCCACCTGAGACCGCACGGCCCGAGCCCCCCCCACCCCCCCACGCCCCCCACCCCCCCGACCCCGCGCCAGAAATCACACTGGGGCCCTCAACCACCCAAGGCCCCAGCTAAACAAAGACACTCTTAGGAGGCAGGACGTTCCGAGGGCTTAGAGGTTGCAATTTTCTGTCGTCGTTTTTTTCTTGTCGTTGTTGCTGGTGAGTCTTGGAAACCCCCACGCTGTTTTCCGCAGTGGCCATGCCACTTTACATCACCACCAGGGAGGCGTGAGTGAGTGACTCGGCCTGTCCGTCCGCGACCTCGCTAGCAGTTTGATACTGTTCTCGTATTTTGCTGAAGGCATTCTGACAAATGTGTCCCGAGGATATCTCACTCCGATTCTCATTTGCATCTCCAGGAAACGGCTCACATCTTTTCACGTGCAGATTTGTAAATTCATCGGTTATCTCCTCCTCTCCATGTGAGATGCCTGCTCTGTCTTTTTGTTTATTGTGTATTTGGATTTTTTTTTTTCCCAAGATACTGCTACTGCATTTTGAGGGTTCTTTACAAATTCCAATCAGAGGTGTGGTTTGCACAGATTTTCTGCCCCCAGACTCTGTCCTTGGTCGTTTCGTCCTCTTAAGAGGGTGTTTCACAGAACCTAGGAGTTTAATTTTGATGATTTCCAATGTCTCCATTTCTTTTTATGGATCACGCTTCTGAGGTCAAGTCTTAAAATCTCTTTGCTGGCCCTGTACCCCCAATTCTTTCTCTTAGAATTCTTCCTCCTACAGCATGTTCTAGTTTTACTTCTTACATGGAAGTTGTTACTCCTGAGGTCCCGGTTGCCGTGACGAATGAAGCTCAACTCCCCTCTCTGCCTATTTCTCAAAAGGCCTGAGGCTGGACTACTGCTACAGATTCTTCTGATTTCGTGCTAAATGGACCCACCCGCACCCTCCCGTCCTGCCAGACCGGACCCTTGCACAAAAATCTCCACTTGAAGAGTGTTTTCACCTTAACCAGGACATAAACACCACCCGTGTCCCCACCACCACAAGCCCCCGCCCCTCCCCCGGCTCCCTCCCAACCCGTATAGCTAACACCCATGAAACAAAAATCTCCTGCTACCTCATCCACTTGAGAAGAGTCAGTCTCCTCTAAAGACCTTATCCTCGATGACTTACTGCTGCCTCCCTTTCCCTGGCACAATTCTCTCCCTGGATGTGCCCCATCTTAGACTCGCACAGCTCCACCGCTCGGGGGAGCTGGAGACGATATCCAAATTGGCTCAGACGGTAGCCTCCTCGTTTCAAAATGACCTACGCGTGACATCGGCCGTAAACGTGGTCCAGAAATCAGTGACTTTCGTGTGCCTCCGGTGAAATCCGGAGACCCTGGCATCTGGAACACATCTTCTCCACGTCCTTCAAACCTTTGCTCTCCCTCTTTACCCCTGATAGCCCGCCCGATGGTTCACGGGGAAATGAGATCCCGTCTGGCAAGAGCCGAGTCGTCTCCCCACCACGTGCGAAAAGAAAAGGCACGGGCCCACCCCCGCCCATCTTATCCTTCTTCACCCACACCATCGTGTCATAAAAATGAGTGCCCCAGAAAAACGTGTCCCTCCTCCTGTCAAAAGCTGAAACCTCGGGTCAAACACTGAGACGGAAAGGACGCTGGGGTATTGTTTTGAGCTACACACAGACGCTTTTAAAGAGGACGACAACAACAAACGAGCAAAACCTTACCCCCATCAGGGAGCAGGTGCAAGAATGGAGTGCTGACTGACCCTCCTTCTTTGCTTCCTGGAAGCAGGAGGTCGGTCAACCAACCAACCAACCACCCTCCCCTCCACACACACACCCCGAGGAAGATGTCCTCTCTATCCCAGGAGGAGAGTGACGTTCTTATCTTATTGGCAAGGTCGGGAAGTTGAGGATGAGAGAATTCTGTACAAACGGACCTCGTTAACGATGTTTACTCTTCCAATCCACGAGCATGGAACATCTTTCCATCTCTTTCTTCTTCGATTTCTCTCGGTAACGTCTTACAGTTTTCAGCGTATAGGTCTTTCACCTCCTCGGTAAAGTCTATTCCTTGCTATTTTCTTCTTTGTGCGGTGATTGTAAATGGGAGTGTATTCTCAACTTCACTTTCCACTAGTTTGTCGTTAGTGTGTCGAAATGTAACTGATTTCTGTCTGTTGATTTGTATCTTGCAACTCGACTGTATTTGTTGATTATTTCCAGGAGGTTTTCGGTGGATTCCTGAGGGTTTTCTATATAGAGAATCGTGTCACCCGCCAATAGTGAGAGTTTCACTTCTGCCTGTCCGACTTGGATCCCTTTTATTTCCTTTTCTTGCCTCATCGATCTGGCTCAGACTTCCAGGAGTATGCCGAATAAGAGTGGTGAGAGCTGGCATCCTTGTCTTGTTCACGTTCTCAGAGGAATGGCTTTCAGTTTTTCTCCGTTGAGTATGAGGTTGGGCTGTGGGTTTGCCATGTGTGGCCTTCATTCTGTTGAGGTACTTTCCTTCCATGCCCATTTTCTCGAGAGTTTCTATCATAAATGGATGTTGGATCTTGTCCAATGCTTCCTCTGCCTCTATTGAGATGGTCACGTGGTTTTTATTCCTCATTTTGTTAACGTGGTGTGTTCACCTTGATTGATTTGTGGACGTGGAACCATCCCCACATGCCTGGAATAAATCCCGCTGGGTCGTGGTGGATGATCCTTGGGATGTGTTGTATTCGAGTCGTTAATATTTCCCTGAGGATTTTTGCATCGATGTTCATCAGTGATATTGGCCTGTATTTTTCTTGTTCTATGCTGTCCTTGTCCGGTTCGGATGTCAGAGTAATATTGGCCTCGTAGAATGAGTTAGGAAGCTTCCCCTCCTCTTTAATTTTTTGGAAGAATTTGAGAAGGGCAGATATTGAGTCTTATTTGGATGTTTGGTAGAACTCACCAGGGGAGCTGTCTTGCTCTGGACTTTTCTTTTCTGAGAGGTTTTTGATTACCGTTTCAATCTCTTTACTTGTGATTGGTCTATTCAGATTCTCTCTTCTTCTTCTTCTTCTTCTTCTTCTTCTTCTTCTTCTTCTTCTTCTTCTTCTTCTTCTTCTCCTCCTCCTCCTCCTCCTCCTCCTCCTCCTCCTCCTCCTCCTCCTTCTTCTGGAGGAAGATTGGCCCTGCGATAACATCTGTTGCCAATCTTCCTCTTTTTTCTCCCCAAAGCCCCACTACATAGCTCTGTATCATAGTTGTAGAGTTGTAGCTCTTCTATGTGGGACGCCACCTCAGCATGGCTTCATGAGCGGTGAGTAGGTCCACACCCAGGATCCGAACCAGGGAACCTGGGCCACCACAGCGGAATGGGTGAACTTAACCGCTACGTCACCGGGCGGGCCCTCTCTCTTTCTTCTTGATTCAGTTTTGGGAGGTCGCAGGATTCTAAGAACTTATCCATTTCTTCTAGGTTATCATCCTGTCTGTGGGCGTATAGCTTTTCATAACAGTCTCTTATAATCCTTTGCATTCCTGTGGTGTCTGTTGTAACTTCTCTTCTTTCCTTTCTGATTTTATCTATTTCAGTCTTCTCTCTTTTTTTCTCAGTGATTCTGGCTGAGGGTTTGCCCATTTTGTTTATCTTCTCAAAGAACTGGATCTTAGTTTCCTTTCTATTTTATGTATGTATTTTTTTAGTCTCTATTTCATTAATGTCTGCTGTGATTTTTATTATTTCCTTCCTTCTACTGACTTTGGGCTTTGTTTGGTCTTTTTCTAGTTCCTTTAGGTATAGGGCAAGCTTGTTTATTTGAGATTTTTCTTGTTTGTTGAGGTAGGCCTGTTTTTCTATTCATTTCCCTCTTAGCGCTGCTTTTGCTGCAGCCCATAAGTTTTGGTATGTTGTGTTTTCATTTTGATTTGTCTCTAGGTATATTTTTTTAACTCTAGTGAGGGATTACTATTTTTTTTGGGGGGGGGGCCTGGGAAACATTTGCCCTGAGCTAACATCTGTTGCTCATCTTCCTCTTTTTATTTACTTCCTCCCCAAAGCCCTGATACATAGTTGTCTATTCTAGTTGTAAGTCCTTCTAGTTCTTCTACGAGAGCCACCACCACGGCATGACTACTGACCAAGGAGTGGCGTGGTTCCACGCCTGGGAACCGAACCTGGGTTGCCGAAGTGGAGTGCACCAAACTGTAACCCCTAGGCCGTCATGGCTGGCCCAACGTTTTCTGATTTCTCCTGTGATTTCCTCATTGATCCAACAGTTGTTCAGTAGCCCGTTGTTTAGTTTCCACATGTTTGTGACACATATTGAGGCCCTGAGCTAACATCTATTAACAATCTTCCTCCTATTTTCCTTTCTTTTCTCCCCAAAGCCCCAGTAGATAGTTGTATGTCATACTTGTCCATTCTTCTAGTGACTCTATGTGGGATGCCACCTCAGCACGGCTTTAAGAGTGGTGTGTGTGTCTGAGCCCGTGATCCGAACCAGTGAACCCTGGGCCACTGAGGTGGAGCATGCGAACTTAACTGCTACGTCACTGGGCTGGGCGGTCCCCTAAAAATTCTAATTAATGTATGTGATTAGGGGGCCGGCCCTGTGGCGTAGCGGTTAAGTGCTCCCGCTCCGCTGCTGGCGGCCCGGGTTCAGATCCCGGGCGCACACCGACGCACGGCTTGTCAGGCCATGCTGTGGCGGCATCCCACATAAAGTGGAGGAAGATGGGCACGGATGTTAGCTCAGGGCCAGTCTTCCTCAGCAAAAAGAGGAGGATTGGCATGGATGTTAGCTCAGGGCTGATCTTCCTCACACACACACAAAAATATGTATATGTGACTAAAGCTACTAAAAATTAATAAGGGAAACACCTTCATATTCAAGGAAAAGGAAGAAGGGTGTTTTCAGTAAAGACGGTATAAAAAGTAAAGTTTTTTTAAAAAATAACTTTATTTATTTTTCCCCCAAAGCCCCAGTGGATAGTTGTATGTCATAGCTGCACGTCCTTCTAGTTGCCGTACGTGGGATGCGGCCCCAGCATGGCCGGAGAAGCGGTGCGTCGGTGCGCGCCCGGGATCCGAACCCGGGCCGCCAGTAGCGGAGCGCGCACACTTAACCGCTAAGCCACGAGGCCCGCCCGGTCAAGGGTCTTTTGTGTGTTTGCTTGCTTGCCTGTGGATGTTCAGTCGCCCTACTCCCATTTGATGGAGAGGCCATCTTTTTACTCCCGTGGGTTGCTTTTGCATGATGGCCAAAATTCAGTTTTGGCAGGTTTGGCCGGTTCTGTGAAACAATTAATGTTATTATTTTTAACCGGCAAAAGATCTACAACTTTCTTCGTGAAACAATTAATGTTATTATTTTTAACCGGCAAAAGATCTACAACTTTCTTCGTGAAACAATTAATGTTATTATTTTTAACCGGCAAAAGATCTACACCTTTCTTCGTTTTCTAGTTTCAGGGAACAGTTCAACAGGTATCTCATCTCAAACACACGCACGTGCAGACGCACACACACACACTCGCAGCGTGGCCTTGTACGGACGTACTGGAACCTGATCTGTTGAGCGGATGGCTGTGAAGTCTCTTCCCCCACCCCCCACCACTTTCTGTGGGTCTGCTCGCTTGTCACGACGGTAAGGACCGCTGACATCGATATTCTGGTCGCCACTGGTGCATTTGCACCCACGCTCCCCAGCCCCGCGCGCTGTCTCGGGACTGTGTCGCGGCCCGCGCGGAGGGAGACACGTTTGTGTCTCTTCAACCTCCGTGCGGTCAGGCGTCGCCGTCGTTTCCCCGGCGGCCTCTGGGCTTTGCCTGCCTGCCTTGGGAAGCCGTCGCGGGTTGGAAGTGACGGGATGCGGACAGTTGCTCCGTCGTTCCCCTGTCGTCGTCGTCCTCTGACGACTCGCCCGGTTTCGTTTTGGCGGTGCCCCGCCCGCCGCGTTTCCCTGAGTCCTCCCGGGAGCCCGGGAAGCGCTCGGGGCCACCCCGGGAAGCCAGCCGGTGCCGGCAGTCCCGGCGCCCCTGCTGGCGTCTCTGAGGGAATGTTCCCCGTCCCCTCACGGGCGAGCGCCCGAAGCACACACGTTTTCCGAGTCCCTCTCCGGCGGCCGGGGTCGCGCCGTGCCGGCTGGGAGCCCCGAGGCGGATGCCCCCTGGCCGCGCCGGGCCGGGAGATGGGACCCGGGGTGGGTCGGGACGGGGTCGGGCCGCCAGGCGGCCCGGCTGCGCGCCCCGGCCGGCCAGGGATCCGGATCCGTCCCGCTGACGTTCGCGCCGGTTGTCCGGTGCCACCTGGCGGCCGCTTTTATATCGTTTCTGTCCTCCGGAGCTCCGGCGACCTCGGCAAGGGAGGTGACTTGGCCGCGGTGACCGAGGCGGAGTTCCGGGAGGCCGGTGGCAGTGGCGGGATCGGTCCCGGTCGTGCTGGGGCGCGGGCGCGTCGTCCGCCGGGCGGAGATTGGACGTGCAGGAGAGTGTGGGGGGGTGGCTGTCGCCGCGCTCCTCGAGGCCGGCGGGTGTGCGGGGCCGCCCGGACGGGTCGACCAGCAGACGCCGGTGCCACTGCGACCCTCGGGGACCGACCGGGGCCGGCGAGGTGGGGGGGGAGTTCCCGAGCCCGGCTGGCGTTCCCCGTGCGGCCCGGGTCGTCGGGCCCTCCGTGTCACCGGTTTCTTGCTCGCGCCCCGCTCCGGAGGTCGGGGACCGGCCCGGGCCTTGCGGGGAGGCCCGTGGAGGGCGAGACCGCGGCGGCTCGGCCGCGGGCACGGGTGGCTCCGGGTCGTCGGACTCGACTTTTCTCACCGCGTTTTCCGAGTCCCGCTCTGGCGGTGGGGACCGACCGGCCCGGGCCGTCCGTGGTGGCGGCCCGGTCGTCGGAGGCGACTCCGAGGGATGTTTTTCAAGTCCCGCTCCGGAGGAGAGCGCGGACCGGCCCCCGCCCTCGAGGGTGGGCCGGGGAGAGGGCGTCCCCGTCCCGGACACGTGACCGCGTGGGTCCGGGTCGTCGCGCTGGATTTCTATCGCCAAGTTTTCCGAAAGCCTCTGGGTCCGGAGGTGGGGACCGGCTCGAGAGGCAGGTGGAGCCCCGGGTGGGGTAGGGGGGCACGTGGACGGACGCCGGCCTGCCCGTGTGGGGCCCGGTCGCCTGGGGCGCCTCTGAGGAATCTTTTTTTTCCCCAAGTCCTGCCCCGGAGAGGAGGATGGACCGGCCGCCTGCCCTCGAGGGCGAGACGGCGAGGGTGTACCCGGCCGGGCGCGGGTCCCGCGTGCCCCCGCGCCCCCTCTGCCGCCGCACTTCCGGGGTCGACCAGATGGTCGCGGGGGCTCCGGGGCTGGTGGCGATGGGGTGGTGCCGGGGGCCTGGTGACCGGGCCCGTGATCCAAGGGGTGCCGCCGTGATCCGTGGGTGGGCCCCGTCGCCTGGTGCGGCCATTCTTTCGCCCGAAATGGTCGTTTTTCGCTGCCAGATAGGTGCTGACACGCTGTCTCCGGACGTTTGTCGCCTGGGAGTCGTTGGGCCTCTGGACGCGCGTGGCGGGGCTCCGGGCTGTGACCGTGGGGTGGAGGCCCGGTTCTGCCCCTGCCACTTGAGCCCGCCCGCCTGGGCTGGGCCTGCGCGCCGGCTCCTGTGCGTCCCAGGTGTCCCGATCCGCGGTGCCGCCTCCGGTCTCCAGCACCCGAGGGCGGCGGGGGAGGTGGCGCGGGTCCTCTACCCGGTGCGCTCCCCGCCGCAGGCAACCCCGGTGCGGTCGCGACTACCCCACGCCTCGGGCTCCCGCGCCACCGCGTGTCAGGCGTTCACCTCCTGGGGTCGTGGCCCGCTGCTGCACGACTCCGGGGTGGGGGGGGAAGCCGTGAGGCTGAGGCAGTCTCTCCCTCGGTGACTGTCGCTGTGCTTGTCGTTGTCTCCGTGAGGCGTGTCGCGCCGCGGTGATCGATGTGGTGATGTCGCGCTCTCCTGGGCCGGGCCTAAGCCGTGCCAGGCGAGGGACGGGCGTTTGTGTCAAACGGGCCCGCTCTTCTCGCTCTGCCCACGGGTCCCTCGCCTCTCCTCCCCGCCCGTCGGTGGTGTGTGGAAGGCAGGGGTGCGGAACCCGGCCCGACCTCGCTCTCCCGCCCTCTGCCTTGTGGCGTCGGTGGGGCCGAGGTCTTTGTGACGCAGTGGACACTCCGTG
>NW_026690944.1:0-2500 GCF_020826845.1 Diceros bicornis minor | reverse complement strand
CGCCGCGCCGCGGGCCCACCCCCGTCCGGCTCTTCTTCCTCCCCCTCGCCCTGCCCGCTCGTGCCCCGCCTCCCGCCGTAGCCCCACGCCCTCCGTGGCGAGGGGCCTGGGCCGCGGGTGCGGGGAGGGCCCGAGGGTGGTGTGTGTCGTGTCGGACGCGAGAGGGGCCCGCCCGGTGTCGTCGGGGGCGTCGGGGGTGGCTTCGGGCGGTGGCGGCGGTCGGCGGCGCCCGGCGGGTACCGTCGCGGGCGGGGCAGCGCCGAGGTCTGCCTGCCGCGGGCGGCGGGCCGCGTGAGTCGCGTCCGGCGTCGTGGCGGCGGCGGCCGTGCGGGCCGCACCGCACCTCGCCTCTTTCCACCGAGCCCCCCCCAATCCAGGTACCTAGCGCGTCCCGGCGCGGAGGTTTAAAGACCCCTGGGGGTCTCGCCCGTCCGCCTCGGGTCGGGGCGGTCGGGCCCGCGGGGAGCGAGTCGGGGAGCCACGGCCCTCCTTCTCCTCCCCCAGGCTCCGCCTCCGCGGGCCGGGGCGCCGTGCGGCGCCGCGGTCGCGGCGGCCGCCGGGAGGGGGCATCCCCGGCGGCCGTCGTGCCGCGCGCGCGTCCGCGTGCGCCCCGCGTCCTCGCCGGAGGCGGGAACCCCCGGGCGCCTGTGGGGTGTCTGAGCCCGTCCCCGCGGGGCCGGTGCCGGACGCCCCGTCGTCCAACCTTCCGACCTCACGGTGTCCGGTCTCGTTGTCTCTCGCTGGCCGGCCGGAGGCACCCTCCGGGGTTGTGCCGTGCCAGGGGCGGGCTCCCCCTGCGTGGGGAGCCCCGCCGTTCGAACTCGTACGACTCTTAGCGGTGGATCACTCGGCTCGTGCGTCGATGAAGAACGCAGCTAGCTGCGAGAATTAATGTGAATTGCAGGACACATTGATCATCGACACTTCGAACGCACTTGCGGCCCCGGGTTCCTCCCGGGGCTACGCCTGTCTGAGCGTCGCTTGACGATCAATCGCCCCCGGGGCGTCGCCTCCCCGGGGAGCGTGGCTGGGGGTTCCCTCGCAGGGCCCCGTCCCGGGCCCTCCGTCCCCCTAAGTGCAGACACGGCGCCTCCGCCCGCGCCGAGACCTCCCCCCCAACGCCGGCGCCCGCTCGTCGGTGGCCTGTGAGAGGTGGGAGGTGGTCGGCGCCGGGGCCCGGGGGCGCTGCCCGCGAGGAGATGGAGAGGTGGGTGAGCTCGAGCCGAGGTCCGCGGCCGCCACGGACCCTTCGGGAGCTCCCTCGCGCCGCACGCGGCCACGGGGTGGCCGGGGCGTGGGCGGGCGCGGTCCCGTGACGCGCGGTCGGTCGGACCCGTCCACCCGCCCACCCCCCGTGGTCCGGCGGGTTCGCGTCCGTCCGGGCCGCCGTCGCTCGCCGCCCGCCCGCCCGCGTTGGCGGCCCGTCCCGGTGCGTCCGGCCGGCCGGCCCCTCGTCGGCCTGCCGCGCGCGCCCGGGTCCCGGACCGCTCACCGCTCCCCGGCTCGCCCCGCCGGGGCGGCTCGCGCCGAGGCCGAGTCGCGCGCGGGGACGCGCCCCGGGGACGCGTGCCCCGGCGGTGACCCGCGGGACGCCGCGGCGTCCTCCGCCGCTGCGCGCCCTCCCCCGGGTCGCGTCCGCGCCGCGCCGCGCGCCCCGAGCCCTCGGGGGGCGGGGGCGGCGCCGCCTCCGTCGCCCGGCGGGCCGCCGTGGCCCGCGCGCGGGACGGGTGGGAGGCGGCCGTGCGCGGCCTTCCGCGCCCGACGCTGCTCCTCCTCCGGCTCCGCGCGCGTGGCCGCGCCGTGTGCCCCTCGGCGCCCGGCGGCGTCCGCCTCCGTCCCCCTCCTCCCCGGCGGGGCCCCGCCCGTGCCGCTGGCCCGTGCCCCCGTGCGCCCGCCCGCGTCTCTCCCCTCCTCCTCCCTCGAGTCGGGCGAAGGCGGTGCGGGCGCCGTCCGTGGCCTCGGGTGCCGGGGTCCTCCGAGGCCCGTGTCTCTCTCGTCCCCCTCTGCCGCCTCGCGGGCTTCCGCCTCCTCTGCGCGCGCGAGGGCGCGCGTGTGGGTGTGGGAGGGCTCGGGATCGCGGTCGGTCGGTCGTTCGGACGGGCGGCTTCGTCCCGCCCGCCCCCGCCCGCACGCCCGCACGCCCGCCCGCCCTCCTTCCCCGCCTCGCTCGCCCTCCGCCGCCCTCCGAGACGCGACCTCAGATCAGACGTGGCGACCCGCTGAATTTAAGCATATTAGTCAGCGGAGGAAAAGAAACTAACCAGGATTCCCTCAGTAACGGCGAGTGAACAGGGAAGAGCCCAGCGCCGAATCCCCGCCCGTCGTGGGGCGCGGGAAATGTGGCGTACGGAAGGCCCACTCCCCGGCGCCGCTCGTGGGGGGCCCAAGTCCTTCTGATCGAGGCCCAGCCCGTGGACGGTGTGAGGCCGGTAGCGGCCCCCGGCGCGCCGGGCCCGGGTCTTCCCGGAGTCGGGTTGCTTGGGAATGCAGCCCAAAGCGG
>NW_026690943.1:0-35554 GCF_020826845.1 Diceros bicornis minor | reverse complement strand
CGCCGAGCCTGCCCTTGGATGCCCCGGGGAAGGGCGCCGGGGGATGGGCTGCCCCTGGCGGGTCTGAGGGACCGACCCAGCTCGGGGCTGTCGGGGGCAGAGAGAGAACCCCCCTCCGCCCTTTCCCTTCAGGTTCTTAGGGCTGGCCAAATCCTTCCCAAGACAGCTTGTCTGGAGAAAATCAGACCCAGCTGAAGAACATGTGTCCATGGGGGAAACCCGGGAAACTGAGTCTCCCCACACAATAGCAGAGATTCTCATCTTGCATCCTCTCCTGAGCTAATGACAAAGGTGGATGTCCCGGGTGGGGCCTGTGGAATGGGAGAGGGGAGGAAGTCTATTGTCATGCAGAGGGACATGGAAAGACTTGTCTGAAGCTTATCCCCTGCACTGGGGTCAGGTCGGGAAGGGACGGCACAGAGGTGAGCAGGAACCAACCGGCCTCTCTGTGGTGGGGCTGGCCCCGGGGCAGGCGTGGGGGTGATGGCTGGAAGTGGGATGGCGCGTGAGTTGGCACCAGCCAGCGGTGGAGGCAGAGACTCAGAGGTCAGGGATCTCTCTCTCTGTCTCTGTCTCTGTCTCTCTCCCTCAGGGAGCTGAGGAGAGTAAGGTGGCGCCCCCTGCCCACCTCGCCTACCTCTCCATGGGCCCTTCTTTCTCTGGCCGCTCCGGGAGCCCTGCGGGCTTGGGTTCAACCCCCCACACACCGCACAGGCCAAGGGCGCATGCGCGACCGCCGGGGCCTAGGGCTGGCCTCCGGGGGGGGGGGGGGTCCTCAGTGAAGGCCCCCGCCCTCCCTCCAGGCTCTGACCCAGCTGCAGCTCTTCCATCGCCGCCCTTCTGGACTCGGCTTCAGCTGTCTCCCTCCCCTCCCCCACTCCCACTCAGCTTGCAGGCCGCTTCCCTGCCTTGAAAGCATGGCTCTGGCCCTGAGGGCCACAGACCTACTGGGCTTCAAGCTCAAGGCTCTGCCTGGGCCTGCTGCTTCGGCCAGGGGCTCATTTTTTCCTGGAAAGACAAAGCCATGGCCTCACCCCACGCCTGCACTTTGCCACGGCAGGCAGCCCAGATGTAGGAAAGGCTCTGTGGAGTCAGAAGTGCCGAGACAGGCAGATGGCACCAGAGGGTTTGGGGGCCAGGGCGCAAGTGGGCTAGCCCCTCCTCCCGGGAGTCGGGGATGCCCGGCCTTCCTAGTGCCCAGGCCACGGCTCCGGGGAGAAACCCGCCATGGAGGGCACGCGGGAGGCCCTCTGCCTGAGGTGGCAGGTGTCACGCCAGGGCCACTGCAAGCCTGGCTCGGCTTGCCTGCTTTCTCCAAAGGAGGCTGGCCGACCAGCCGAACCTGGCACCTGGGCCAGGCCCCTTCCAAGGGGACGAGTTCCAGAGGCTAGAGCCCTGGGGGCGGCTGCCAAGTCTCCTGGGGCGTGTGCTGGGCCCCCGTCAGAGGAGGAAGCAGCCTGGTAAACGGTGTGCCAGGCCTGAGATCTGGAGGCCTCCCACAGCCGGGTCCCTGTCCTGCCCAGGCCCCCCCGAGGGAGGACGATGGTCGGGCAGTGGCGAGCGGGGTGGGGCTGGCGCCGAGCCTGCCCTTGGATGCCCCGGGGAAGGGCGCCGGGGGATGGGCTGCCCCCTGGCCGGGTCTGAGGGACCGACCCAGCTCGGGGCTGTCGGGGGCAGAGAGAGAACCCCCCTCCGCCCTTTCCCTTCAGGTTCTTAGGGCTGGCCAAATCCTTCCCAAGACAGCTTGTCTGGAGAAAATCAGACCCAGCTGAAGAACATGTGTCCATGGGGGAAACCCGGGAAACTGAGTCTCCCCACACAATAGCAGAGATTCTCATCTTGCATCCTCTCCTGAGCTAATGACAAAGGTGGATGTCCCGGGTGGGCCTGTGGAATGGGAGAGGGGAGGAAGTCTATTGTCATGCAGAGGGACATGGAAAGACTTGTCTGAAGCTTATCCCCTGCACTGGGGGTCAGGTCGGGAAGGGACGGCACAGAGGTGAGCAGGAACCAACCGGCCTCTCTGTGGTGGGGCTGGCCCCGGGGCAGGCGTGGGGGTGATGGCTGGAAGTGGGATGGCGCGTGAGTTGGCACCAGCCAGCGGTGGAGGCAGAGACTCAGAGGTCAGGGATCTCTCTCTCTGTCTCTGTCCTCTGTCTCTCTCCCTCAGGGAGCTGAGGAGAGTAAGGTGGCGCCCCCTGCCCACCTCGCCTACCTCTCCATGGGCCCTTCTTTCTCTGGCCGCTCCGGGAGCCCTGCGGGCTTGGGTTCAACCCCCCACACACCGCACAGGCCAAGGGCGCATGCGCGACCGCCGGGGCCTAGGGCTGGCCTCCGGGGGGGGGGGGTCCTCAGTGAAGGCCCCGCCCTCCCTCCAGGCTCTGACCCAGCTGCAGCTCTTCCATCGCCGCCCTTCTGGACTCGGCTTCAGCTGTCTCCCTCCCCCCTCCCCCACTCCCACTCAGCTTGCAGGCCGCTTCCCTGCCTTGAAAGCATGGCTCTGGCCCTGAGGGCCACAGACCTACTGGGCTTCAAGCTCAAGGCTCTGCCTGGGCCTGCTGCTTCGGCCAGGGGCTCATTTTTTCCTGGAAAGACAAAGCCATGGCCTCACCCCACGCCTGCACTTTGCCACGGCAGGCAGCCCAGATGTAGGAAAGGCTCTGTGGAGTCAGAAGTGCCGAGACAGGCAGATGGCACCAGAGGGTTTGGGGGCCAGGGCGCAAGTGGGCTAGCCCCTCCTCCCGGGAGTCGGGGAGGCCCGGCCTTCCTAGTGCCCAGGCCACGGCTCCGGGGAGAAACCCGCCATGGAGGGCACGCGGGAGGCCCTCTGCCTGAGGTGGCAGGTGTCACGCCAGGGCCACTGCAAGCCTGGCTCGGCTTGCCTGCTTTCTCCAAAGGAGGCTGGCCGACCAGCCGAACCTGGCACCTGGGCCAGGCCCCTTCCAAGGGGACGAGTTCCAGAGGCTAGAGCCCTGGGGGCGGCTGCCAAGTCTCCTGGGGCGTGTGCTGGGCCCCCGTCAGAGGAGGAAGCAGCCTGGTAAACGGTGTGCCAGGCCTGAGATCTGGAGGCCTCCCACAGCCGGGTCCCTGTCCTGCCCAGGCCCCCCGAGGGGAGGACGATGGTCGGGCAGTGGCGAGCGGGGTGGGGCTGGCGCCGAGCCTGCCCTTGGATGCCCCGGGAAGGGCGCCGGGGGATGGGCTGCCCCTGGCCGGGTCTGAGGGACCGACCCAGCTCGGGGCTGTCCGGGGGCAGAGAGAGAACCCCCCTTCCGCCCTTTCCCTTCAGGTTCTTAGGGCTGGCCAAATCCTTCCCAAGACAGCTTGTCTGGAGAAAATCAGACCCAGCTGAAGAACATGTGTCCATGGGGGAAACCCGGGAAACTGAGTCTCCCCACACAATAGCAGAGATTCTCATCTTGCATCCTCTCCTGAGCTAATGACAAAGGTGGATGTCCCGGGTGGGCCTGTGGAATGGGAGAGGGGAGGAAGTCTATTGTCATGCAGAGGGACATGGAAAGACTTGTCTGAAGCTTATCCCCTGCACTGGGGTCAGGTCGGGAAGGGACGGCACAGAGGTGAGCAGGAACCAACCGGCCTCTCTGTGGTGGGGCTGGCCCCGGGGCAGGCGTGGGGGTGATGGCTGGAAGTGGGATGGCGCGTGAGTTGGCACCAGCCAGCGGTGGAGGCAGAGACTCAGAGGTCAGGGATCTCTCTCTCTGTCTCTGTCTCTGTCTCTCTCCCTCAGGGAGCTGAGGAGAGTAAGGTGGCGCCCCCTGCCCACCTCGCCTACCTCTCCATGGGCCCTTCTTTCTCTGGCCGCTCCGGGAGCCCTGCGGGCTTGGGTTCAACCCCCCACACACCGCACAGGCCAAGGGCGCATGCGCGACCGCCGGGGCCTAGGGCTGCCTCCGGGGGGGGGGGTCCTCAGTGAAGGCCCCGCCCTCCCTCCAGGCTCTGACCCAGCTGCAGCTCTTCCATCGCCGCCCTTCTGGACTCGGCTTCAGCTGTCTCCCTCCCCTCCCCCACTCCCACTCAGCTTGCAGGCCGCTTCCCTGCCTTGAAAGCATGGCTCTGGCCCTGAGGGCCACAGACCTACTGGGCTTCAAGCTCAAGGCTCTGCCTGGGCCTGCTGCTTCGGCCAGGGGCTCATTTTTTCCTGGAAAGACAAAGCCATGGCCTCACCCCACGCCTGCACTTTGCCACGACAGGCAGCCCAGATGTAGGAAAGGCTCTGTGGAGTCAGAAGTGCCGAGACAGGCAGATGGCACCAGAGGGTTTGGGGGCCAGGGCGCAAGTGGGCTAGCCCCTCCTCCCGGGAGTCGGGGAGGCCCGGCCTTCCTAGTGCCCAGGCCACGGCTCCGGGGAGAAACCCGCCATGGAGGGCACGCGGGAGGCCCTCTGCCTGAGGTGGCAGGTGTCACGCCAGGGCCACTGCAAGCCTGGCTCGGCTTGCCTGCTTTCTCCAAAGGAGGCTGGCCGACCAGCCGAACCTGGCACCTGGGCCAGGCCCCTTCCAAGGGGACGAGTTCCAGAGGCTAGAGCCCTGGGGGCGGCTGCCAAGTCTCCTGGGGCGTGTGCTGGGCCCCCGTCAGAGGAGGAAGCAGCCTGGTAAACGTGTGCCAGGCCTGAGATCTGGAGGCCTCCCACAGCCGGGTCCCTGTCCTGCCCAGGCCCCCCGAGGGAGGACGATGGTCGGGCAGTGGCGAGCGGGGTGGGGCTGGCGCCGAGCCTGCCCTTGGATGCCCCGGGGAAGGGCGCCGGGGGATGGGCTGCCCCTGGCCGGGTCTGAGGGGACCGACCCCAGCTCGGGGCTGTCGGGGGCAGAGAGAGAACCCCCCTCCGCCCTTTCCCTTCAGGTTCTTAGGGCTGGCCAAATCCTTCCCAAGACAGCTTGTCTGGAGAAAATCAGACCCAGCTGAAGAACTTGTGTCCATGGGGGAAACCCGGGAAACTGAGTCTCCCCACACAATAGCAGAGATTCTCATCTTGCATCCTCTCCTGAGCTAATGACAAAGGTGGATGTCCCGGGTGGGCCTGTGGAATGGGAGAGGGGAGGAAGTCTATTGTCATGCAGAGGGACATGGAAAGACTTGTCTGAAGCTTATCCCCTGCACTGGGGTCAGGTCGGGAAGGGAGGGAAGGGACGGCACAGAGGTGAGCAGGAACCAACCGGCCTCTCTGTGGTGGGGCTGGCCCCCGGGGCAGGCGTGGGGGTGATGGCTGGAAGTGGGATGGCGCGTGAGTTGGCACCAGCCAGCGGTGGAGGCAGAGACTCAGAGGTCAGGGATCTCTCTCTCTGTCTCTGTCTCTCTCTCTCTCCCTCAGGGAGCTGAGGAGAGTAAGGTGGCGCCCCCTGCCCACCTCGCCTACCTCTCCATGGGCCCTTCTTTCTCTGGCCGCTCCGGGAGCCCTGCGGGCTTGGGTTCAACCCCCCACACACCGCACAGGCCAAGGGCGCATGCGCGACCGCCGGGGCCTAGGGCTGGCCTCGGGGGGGGGGGGGGTCCTCAGTGAAGGCCCCCGCCCTCCCCTCCAGGCTCTGACCCAGCTGCAGCTCTTCCATCGCCGCCCTTCTGGACTCGGCTTCAGCTGTCTCCCTCCCCTCCCCCCACTCCCACTCAGCTTGCAGGCCGCTTCCCTGCCTTGAAAGCATGGCTCTGGCCCTGAGGGCCACAGACCTACTGGGCTTCAAGCTCAAGGCTCTGCCTGGGCCTGCTGCTTCGGCCAGGGGCTCATTTTTTCCTGGAAAGACAAAGCCATGGCCTCACCCCACGCCTGCACTTTGCCACGACAGGCAGCCCAGATGTAGGAAAGGCTCTGTGGAGTCAGAAGTGCCGAGACAGGCAGATGGCACCAGAGGGTTTGGGGGCCAGGGCGCAAGTGGGCTAGCCCCTCCTCCCGGGAGTCGGGGAGGCCCGCCTTCCTAGTGCCCAGGCCACGGCTCCGGGGAGAAACCCGCCATGGAGGGCACGCGGGAGGCCCTCTGCCTGAGGTGGCAGGTGTCACGCCAGGGCCACTGCAAGCCTGGCTCGGCTTGCCTGCTTTCTCCAAAGGAGGCTGGCCGACCAGCCGAACCTGGCACCTGGGCCAGGCCCCTTCCAAGGGGACGAGTTCCAGAGGCTAGAGCCCTGGGGGCGGCTGCCAAGTCTCCTGGGGCGTGTGCTGGGCCCCCGTCAGAGGAGGAAGCAGCCTGGTAAACGGTGTGCCAGGCCTGAGATCTGGAGGCCTCCCACAGCCGGGTCCCTGTCCTGCCCAGGCCCCCCCGAGGGAGGACGATGGTCGGGCAGTGGCGAGCGGGGTGGGGCTGGCGCCGAGCCTGCCCTTGGATGCCCCGGGGAAGGGCGCCGGGGGATGGGCTGCCCCTGGCCGGGTCTGAGGGACCGACCCAGCTCGGGGCTGTCGGGGGCAGAGAGAGAACCCCCCTCCGCCCTTTCCCCTTCAGGTTCTTAGGGCTGGCCAAATCCTTCCCAAGACAGCTTGTCTGGAGAAAATCAGACCCAGCTGAAGAACTTGTGTCCATGGGGGAAACCCGGGAAACTGAGTCTCCCCACACAATAGCAGAGATTCTCATCTTGCATCCTCTCCTGAGCTAATGACAAAGGTGGATGTCCCGGGTGGGCCTGTGGAATGGGAGAGGGGAGGAAGTCTATTGTCATGCAGAGGGACATGGAAAGACTTGTCTGAAGCTTATCCCCTGCACTGGGGTCAGGTCGGGAAGGGAGGGAAGGGACGGCACAGAGGTGAGCAGGAACCAACCGGCCTCTCTGTGGTGGGGCTGGCCCCGGGGCAGGCGTGGGGGTGATGGCTGGAAGTGGGATGGCGCGTGAGTTGGCACCAGCCAGCGGTGGAGGCAGAGACTCAGAGGTCAGGGATCTCTCTCTCTGTCTCTGTCCTCTCTCTCTCTCCCTCAGGGAGCTGAGGAGAGTAAGGTGGCGCCCCCTGCCCACCTCGCCTACCTCTCCATGGGCCCTTCTTTCTCTGGCCGCTCCGGGAGCCCCTGCGGGCTTGGGTTCAACCCCCCACACACGCACAGGCCAAGGGCGCATGCGCGACCGCCGGGGCCTAGGGCTGGCCTCGGGGGGGGGGGGGGTCCTCAGTGAAGGCCCCGCCCTCCCTCCAGGCTCTGACCCAGCTGCAGCTCTTCCATCGCCGCCCTTCTGGACTCGGGCTTCAGCTGTCTCCCTCCCCTCCCCCACTCCCACTCAGCTTGCAGGCCGCTTCCCTGCCTTGAAAGCATGGCTCTGGCCCTGAGGGCCACAGACCTACTGGGCTTCAAGCTCAAGGCTCTGCCTGGGCCTGCTGCTTCGGCCAGGGGCTCATTTTTTCCTGGAAAGACAAAGCCATGGCCTCACCCCACGCCTGCACTTTGCCACGGCAGGCAGCCCAGATGTAGGAAAGGCTCTGTGGAGTCAGAAGTGCCGAGACAGGCAGATGGCACCAGAGGGTTTGGGGGCCAGGGCGCAAGTGGGCTAGCCCCTCCTCCCGGGAGTCGGGGAGGCCCGGCCTTCCTAGTGCCCAGGCCACGGCTCCGGGAGAAACCCGCCATGGAGGGCACGCGGGAGGCCCTCTGCCTGAGGTGGCAGGTGTCACGCCAGGGCCACTGCAAGCCTGGCTCGGCTTGCCTGCTTTCTCCAAAGGAGGCTGGCCGACCAGCCGAACCTGGCACCTGGGCCAGGCCCCTTCCAAGGGGACGAGTTCCAGAGGCTAGAGCCCTGGGGGCGGCTGCCAAGTCTCCTGGGGCGTGTGCTGGGCCCCCGTCAGAGGAGGAAGCAGCCTGGTAAACGGTGTGCCAGGCCTGAGATCTGGAGGCCTCCCACAGCCGGGTCCCTGTCCTGCCCAGGCCCCCCGAGGGAGGACGATGGTCGGGCAGTGGCGAGCGGGGTGGGGCTGGCGCCGAGCCTGCCCTTGGATGCCCCGGGGAAGGGCGCCGGGGGATGGGCTGCCCCTGGCCGGGTCTGAGGGACCGACCCAGCTCGGGGCTGTCGGGGGCAGAGAGAGAACCCCCCTCCGCCCTTTCCCTTCAGGTTCTTAGGGCTGGCCAAATCCTTCCCAAGACAGCTTGTCTGGAGAAAATCAGACCCAGCTGAAGAACATGTGTCCATGGGGGAAACCCGGGAAACTGAGTCTCCCCACACAATAGCAGAGATTCTCATCTTGCATCCTCTCCTGAGCTAATGACAAAGGTGGATGTCCCGGGTGGGCCTGTGGAATGGGAGAGGGGAGGAAGTCTATTGTCATGCAGAGGGACATGGAAAGACTTGTCTGAAGCTTATCCCCTGCACTGGGGTCAGGTCGGGAAGGGACGGCACAGAGGTGAGCAGGAACCAACCGGCCTCTCTGTGGTGGGGCTGGCCCCGGGGCAGGCGTGGGGGTGATGGCTGGAAGTGGGATGGCGCGTGAGTTGGCACCAGCCAGCGGTGGAGGCAGAGACTCAGAGGTCAGGGATCTCTCTCTCTGTCTCTGTCTCTGTCTCTCTCCCTCAGGGAGCTGAGGAGAGTAAGGTGGCGCCCCCTGCCCACCTCGCCTACCTCTCCATGGGCCCTTCTTTCTCTGGCCGCTCCGGGAGCCCTGCGGGCTTGGGTTCAACCCCCCACACACCGCACAGGCCAAGGGCGCATGCGCGACCGCCGGGGCCTAGGGCTGGCCTCCGGGGGGGGGGGTCCTCAGTGAAGGCCCCGCCCTCCCTCCAGGCTCTGACCCAGCTGCAGCTCTTCCATCGCCGCCCTTCTGGACTCGGCTTCAGCTGTCTCCCTCCCCTCCCCCACTCCCACTCAGCTTGCAGGCCGCTTCCCTGCCTTGAAAGCATGGCTCTGGCCCTGAGGGCCACAGACCTACTGGGCTTCAAGCTCAAGGCTCTGCCTGGGCCTGCTGCTTCTGCCAGGGGCTCATTTTTTCCTGGAAAGACAAAGCCATGGCCTCACCCCACGCCTGCACTTTGCCACGGCAGGCAGCCCAGATGTAGGAAAGGCTCTGTGGAGTCAGAAGTGCCGAGACAGGCATATGGCACCAGAGGGTTTGGGGGCCAGGGCGCAAGTGGGCTAGCCCCTCCTCCCGGGAGTCGGGGAGGCCCGGCCTTCCTAGTGCCCAGGCCACGGCTCCGGGGAGAAACCCGCCATGGAGGGCACGCGGGAGGCCCTCTGCCTGAGGTGGCAGGTGTCACGCCAGGGCCACTGCAAGCCTGGCTCGGCTTGCCTGCTTTCTCCAAAGGAGGCTGGCCGACCAGCCGAACCTGGCACCTGGGCCAGGCCCCTTCCAAGGGGACGAGTTCCAGAGGCTAGAGCCCTGGGGGCGGCTGCCAAGTCTCCTGGGGCGTGTGCTGGGCCCCCGTCAGAGGAGGAAGCAGCCTGGTAAACGGTGTGCCAGGCCTGAGATCTGGAGGCCTCCCACAGCCGGGTCCCTGTCCTGCCCAGGCCCCCCGAGGGAGGACGATGGTCGGGCAGTGGCGAGCGGGGTGGGGCTGGCGCCGAGCCTGCCCTTGGATGCCCCGGGGAAGGGCGCCGGGGGATGGGCTGCCCCTGGCCGGGTCTGAGGGACCGACCCAGCTCGGGGCTGTCGGGGGCAGAGAGAGAACCCCCCTCCGCCCTTTCCCTTCAGGTTCTTAGGGCTGGCCAAATCCTTCCCAAGACAGCTTGTCTGGAGAAAATCAGACCCAGCTGAAGAACATGTGTCCATGGGGGAAACCCGGGAAACTGAGTCTCCCCACACAATAGCAGAGATTCTCATCTTGCATCCTCTCCTGAGCTAATGACAAAGGTGGATGTCCCGGGTGGGCCTGTGGAATGGGAGAGGGGAGGAAGTCTATTGTCATGCAGAGGGACATGGAAAGACTTGTCTGAAGCTTATCCCCTGCACTGGGGTCAGGTCGGGAAGGGAGGGAAGGGACGGCACAGAGGTGAGCAGGAACCAACCGGCCTCTCTGTGGTGGGGCTGGCCCCGGGGCAGGCGTGGGGGTGATGGCTGGAAGTGGGATGGCGCGTGAGTTGGCACCAGCCAGCGGTGGAGGCAGAGACTCAGAGGTCAGGGATCTCTCTCTCTGTCTCTGTCTCTCTCTCTCTCCCTCAGGGAGCTGAGGAGAGTAAGGTGGCGCCCCCTGCCCACCTCGCCTACCTCTCCATGGGCCCTTCTTTCTCTGGCCGCTCCGGGAGCCCTGCGGGCTTGGGTTCAACCCCCCACACACCGCACAGGCCAAGGGCGCATGCGCGACCGCCGGGGCCTAGGGCTGACCTCGGGGGGGGGGGGGGGTCCTCAGTGAAGGCCCCGCCCTCCCTCCAGGCTCTGACCCAGCTGCAGCTCTTCCATCGCCGCCCTTCTGGACTCGGCTTCAGCTGTCTCCCTCCCCTCCCCCACTCCCACTCAGCTTGCAGGCCGCTTCCCTGCCTTGAAAGCATGGCTCTGGCCCTGAGGGCCACAGACCTACTGGGCTTCAAGCTCAAGGCTCTGCCTGGGCCTGCTGCTTCGGCCAGGGGCTCATTTTTTCCTGGAAAGACAAAGCCATGGCCTCACCCCACGCCTGCACTTTGCCACGGCAGGCAGCCCAGATGTAGGAAAGGCTCTGTGGAGTCAGAAGTGCCGAGACAGGCAGATGGCACCAGAGGGTTTGGGGGCCAGGGCGCAAGTGGGCTAGCCCCTCCTCCCGGGAGTCGGGGAGGCCCGGCCTTCCTAGTGCCCAGGCCACGGCTCCGGGGAGAAACCCGCCATGGAGGGCACGCGGGAGGCCCTCTGCCTGAGGTGGCAGGTGTCACGCCAGGGCCACTGCAAGCCTGGCTCGGCTTGCCTGCTTTCTCCAAAGGAGGCTGGCCGACCAGCCGAACCTGGCACCTGGGCCAGGCCCCTTCCAAGGGGACGAGTTCCAGAGGCTAGAGCCCTGGGGGCGGCTGCCAAGTCTCCTGGGGCGTGTGCTGGGCCCCCGTCAGAGGAGGAAGCAGCCTGGTAAACGGTGTGCCAGGCCTGAGATCTGGAGGCCTCCCACAGCCGGGTCCCTGTCCTGCCCAGGCCCCCCGAGGGAGGACGATGGTCGGGCAGTGGCGAGCGGGGTGGGGCTGGCGCCGAGCCTGCCCTTGGATGCCCCGGGGAAGGGCGCTGGGGGATGGGCTGCCCCTGGCCGGGTCTGAGGGACCGACCCAGCTCGGGGCTGTCGGGGGCAGAGAGAGAACCCCCCTCCGCCCTTTCCCTTCAGGTTCTTAGGGCTGGCCAAATCCTTCCCAAGACAGCTTGTCTGGAGAAAATCAGACCCAGCTGAAGAACATGTGTCCATGGGGGAAACCCGGGAAACTGAGTCTCCCCACACAATAGCAGAGATTCTCATCTTGCATCCTCTCCTGAGCTAATGACAAAGGTGGATGTCCCGGGTGGGCCTGTGGAATGGGAGAGGGGAGGAAGTCTATTGTCATGCAGAGGGACATGGAAAGACTTGTCTGAAGCTTATCCCCTGCACTGGGGTCAGGTCGGGAAGGGACGGCACAGAGGTGAGCAGGAACCAACCGGCCTCTCTTTGGTGGGGCTGGCCCCGGGGCAGGCGTGGGGGTGATGGCTGGAAGTGGGATGGCGCGTGAGTTGGCACCAGCCAGCGGTGGAGGCAGAGACTCAGAGGTCAGGGATCTCTCTCTCTGTCTCTGTCTCTGTCTCTCTCCCTCAGGGAGCTGAGGAGAGTAAGGTGGCGCCCCCTGCCCACCTCGCCTACCTCTCCATGGGCCCTTCTTTCTCTGGCCGCTCCGTGAGCCCTGCGGGCTTGGGTTCAACCCCCCACACACCGCACAGGCCAAGGGCGCATGCGCGACCGCCGGGGCCTAGGGCTGGCCTCCGAGGGGGGGGTCCTCAGTGAAGGCCCCGCCCTCCCTCCAGGCTCTGACCCAGCTGCAGCTCTTCCATCGCCGCCCTTCTGGACTCGGCTTCAGCTGTCTCCCTCCCCTCCCCCACTCCCACTCAGCTTGCAGGCCGCTTCCCTGCCTTGAAAGCATGGCTCTGGCCCTGAGGGCCACAGACCTACTGGGCTTCAAGCTCAAGGCTCTGCCTGGGCCTGCTGCTTCGGCCAGGGGCTCATTTTTTCCTGGAAAGACAAAGCCATGGCCTCACCCCACGCCTGCACTTTGCCACGACAGGCAGCCCAGATGTAGGAAAGGCTCTGTGGAGTCAGAAGTGCCGAGACAGGCAGATGGCACCAGAGGGTTTGGGGGCCAGGGCGCAAGTGGGCTAGCCCCTCCTCCCGGGAGTCGGGGAGGCCCGGCCTTCCTAGTGCCCAGGCCACGGCTCCGGGGAGAAACCCGCCATGGAGGGCACGCGGGAGGCCCTCTGCCTGAGGTGGCAGGTGTCACGCCAGGGCCACTGCAAGCCTGGCTCGGCTTGCCTGCTTTCTCCAAAGGAGGCTGGCCGACCAGCCGAACCTGGCACCTGGGCCAGGCCCCTTCCAAGGGGACGAGTTCCAGAGGCTAGAGCCCTGGGGGCGGCTGCCAAGTCTCCTGGGGCGTGTGCTGGGCCCCCGTCAGAGGAGGAAGCAGCCTGGTAAACGGTGTGCCAGGCCTGAGATCTGGAGGCCTCCCACAGCCGGGTCCCTGTCCTGCCCAGGCCCCCCGAGGGAGGACGATGGTCGGGCAGTGGCGAGCGGGGTGGGGCTGGCGCCGAGCCTGCCCTTGGATGCCCCGGGGAAGGGCGCCGGGGGATGGGCTGCCCCTGGCCGGGTCTGAGGGACCGACCCAGCTCGGGGCTGTCGGGGGCAGAGAGAGAACCCCCCTCCGCCCTTTCCCTTCAGGTTCTTAGGGCTGGCCAAATCCTTCCCAAGACAGCTTGTCTGGAGAAAATCAGACCCAGCTGAAGAACATGTGTCCATGGGGGAAACCCGGGAAACTGAGTCTCCCCACACAATAGCAGAGATTCTCATCTTGCATCCTCTCCTGAGCTAATGACAAAGGTGGATGTCCCGGGTGGGCCTGTGGAATGGGAGAGGGGAGGAAGTCTATTGTCATGCAGAGGGACATGGAAAGACTTGTCTGAAGCTTATCCCCTGCACTGGGGTCAGGTCGGGAAGGGAGGGAAGGGACGGCACAGAGGTGAGCAGGAACCAACCGGCCTCTCTGTGGTGGGGCTGGCCCCGGGGCAGGCGTGGGGGTGATGGCTGGAAGTGGGATGGCGCGTGAGTTGGCACCAGCCAGCGGTGGAGGCAGAGACTCAGAGGTCAGGGATCTCTCTCTCTGTCTCTGTCTCTCTCTCTCTCCCTCAGGGAGCTGAGGAGAGTAAGGTGGCGCCCCCTGCCCACCTCGCCTACCTCTCCATGGGCCCTTCTTTCTCTGGCCGCTCCGGGAGCCCTGCGGGCTTGGGTTCAACCCCCCACACACCGCACAGGCCAAGGGCGCATGCGCGACCGCCGGGGCCTAGGGCTGGCCTCGGGGGGGGGGGGGTCCTCAGTGAAGGCCCCGCCCTCCCTCCAGGCTCTGACCCAGCTGCAGCTCTTCCATCGCCGCCCTTCTGGACTCGGCTTCAGCTGTCTCCCTCCCCTCCCCCACTCCCACTCAGCTTGCAGGCCGCTTCCCTGCCTTGAAAGCATGGCTCTGGCCCTGAGGGCCACAGACCTACTGGGCTTCAAGCTCAAGGCTCTGCCTGGGCCTGCTGCTTCGGCCAGGGGCTCATTTTTTCCTGGAAAGACAAAGCCATGGCCTCACCCCACGCCTGCACTTTGCCACGGCAGGCAGCCCAGATGTAGGAAAGGCTCTGTGGAGTCAGAAGTGCCGAGACAGGCAGATGGCACCAGAGGGTTTGGGGGCCAGGGCGCAAGTGGGCTAGCCCCTCCTCCCGGGAGTCGGGGAGGCCCGGCCTTCCTAGTGCCCAGGCCACGGCTCCGGGGAGAAACCCGCCATGGAGGGCACGCGGGAGGCCCTCTGCCTGAGGTGGCAGGTGTCACGCCAGGGCCACTGCAAGCCTGGCTCGGCTTGCCTGCTTTCTCCAAAGGAGGCTGGCCGACCAGCCGAACCTGGCACCTGGGCCAGGCCCCTTCCAAGGGGACGAGTTCCAGAGGCTAGAGCCCTGGGGGCGGCTGCCAAGTCTCCTGGGGCGTGTGCTGGGCCCCCGTCAGAGGAGGAAGCAGCCTGGTAAACGGTGTGCCAGGCCTGAGATCTGGAGGCCTCCCACAGCCGGGTCCCTGTCCTGCCCAGGCCCCCGAGGGAGGACGATGGTCGGGCAGTGGCGAGCGGGGTGGGGCTGGCGCCGAGCCTGCCCTTGGATGCCCCGGGGAAGGGCGCCGGGGGATGGGCTGCCCCTGGCCGGGTCTGAGGGACCGACCCAGCTCGGGGCTGTCGGGGGCAGAGAGAGAACCCCCCTCCGCCCTTTCCCTTCAGGTTCTTAGGGCTGGCCAAATCCTTCCCAAGACAGCTTGTCTGGAGAAAATCAGACCCAGCTGAAGAACATGTGTCCATGGGGGAAACCCGGGAAACTGAGTCTCCCCACACAATAGCAGAGATTCTCATCTTGCATCCTCTCCTGAGCTAATGACAAAGGTGGATGTCCCGGGTGGGCCTGTGGAATGGGAGAGGGGAGGAAGTCTATTGTCATGCAGAGGGACATGGAAAGACTTGTCTGAAGCTTATCCCCTGCACTGGGGTCAGGTCGGGAAGGGACGGCACAGAGGTGAGCAGGAACCAACCGGCCTCTCTGTGGTGGGGCTGGCCCCGGGGCAGGCGTGGGGGTGATGGCTGGAAGTGGGATGGCGCGTGAGTTGGCACCAGCCAGCAGTGGAGGCAGAGACTCAGAGGTCAGGGATCTCTCTCTCTGTCTCTGTCTCTGTCTCTCTCCCTCAGGGAGCTGAGGAGAGTAAGGTGGCGCCCCCTGCCCACCTCGCCTACCTCTCCATGGGCCCTTCTTTCTCTGGCCGCTCCGGGAGCCCTGCGGGCTTGGGTTCAACCCCCCACACACCGCACAGGCCAAGGGCGCATGCGTGACCGCCGGGGCCTAGGGCTGGCCTCGGGGGGGGGGGGGGTCCTCAGTGAAGGCCCCGCCCTCCCTCCAGGCTCTGACCCAGCTGCAGCTCTTCCATCGCTGCCCTTCTGGACTCGGCTTCAGCTGTCTCCCTCCCCTCCCCCACTCCCACTCAGCTTGCAGGCCGCTTCCCTGCCTTGAAAGCATGGCTCTGGCCCTGAGGGCCACAGACCTACTGGGCTTCAAGCTCAAGGCTCTGCCTGGGCCTGCTGCTTCGGCCAGGGGCTCATTTTTTCCTGGAAAGACAAAGCCATGGCCTCACCCCACGCCTGCACTTTGCCACGGCAGGCAGCCCAGATGTAGGAAAGGCTCTGTGGAGTCAGAAGTGCCGAGACAGGCAGATGGCACCAGAGGGTTTGGGGGCCAGGGCGCAAGTGGGCTAGCCCCTCCTCCCGGGAGTCGGGGAGGCCCGGCCTTCCTAGTGCCCAGGCCACGGCTCCGGGGAGAAACCCGCCATGGAGGGCACGCGGGAGGCCCTCTGCCTGAGGTGGCAGGTGTCACGCCAGGGCCACTGCAAGCCTGGCTCGGCTTGCCTGCTTTCTCCAAAGGAGGCTGGCCGACCAGCCGAACCTGGCACCTGGGCCAGGCCCCTTCCAAGGGGACGAGTTCCAGAGGCTAGAGCCCTGGGGGCGGCTGCCAAGTCTCCTGGGGCGTGTGCTGGGCCCCCGTCAGAGGAGGAAGCAGCCTGGTAAACGGTGTGCCAGGCCTGAGATCTGGAGGCCTCCCACAGCCGGGTCCCTGTCCTGCCCAGGCCCCCCGAGGGAGGACGATGGTCGGGCAGTGGCGAGCGGGGTGGGGCTGGCGCCGAGCCTGCCCTTGGATGCCCCGGGGAAGGGCGCCGGGGGATGGGCTGCCCCTGGCCGGGTCTGAGGGACCGACCCAGCTCGGGGCTGTCGGGGGCAGAGAGAGAACCCCCCTCCGCCCTTTCCCTTCAGGTTCTTAGGGCTGGCCAAATCCTTCCCAAGACAGCTTGTCTGGAGAAAATCAGACCCAGCTGAAGAACATGTGTCCATGGGGGAAACCCGGGAAACTGAGTCTCCCCACACAATAGCAGAGATTCTCATCTTGCATCCTCTCCTGAGCTAATGACAAAGGTGGATGTCCCGGGTGGGCCTGTGGAATGGGAGAGGGGAGGAAGTCTATTGTCATGCAGAGGGACATGGAAAGACTTGTCTGAAGCTTATCCCCTGCACTGGGGTCAGGTCGGGAAGGGACGGCACAGAGGTGAGCAGGAACCAACCGGCCTCTCTGTGGTGGGGCTGGCCCCGGGGCAGGCGTGGGGGTGATGGCTGGAAGTGGGATGGCGCGTGAGTTGGCACCAGCCAGCGGTGGAGGCAGAGACTCAGAGGTCAGGGATCTCTCTCTCTGTCTCTGTCTCTGTCTCTCTCCCTCAGGGAGCTGAGGAGAGTAAGGTGGCGCCCCCTGCCCACCTCGCCTACCTCTCCATGGGCCCTTCTTTCTCTGGCCGCTCCGGGAGCCCTGCGGGCTTGGGTTCAACCCCCCACACACCGCACAGGCCAAGGGCGCATGCGCGACCGCCGGGGAATAGGGCTGGCCTCCGGGGGGGGGGGGTCCTCAGTGAAGGCCCCGCCCTCCCTCCAGGCTCTGACCCAGCTGCAGCTCTTCCATCGCCGCCCTTCTGGACTCGGCTTCAGCTGTCTCCCTCCCCTCCCCCACTCCCACTCAGCTTGCAGGCCGCTTCCCTGCCTTGAAAGCATGGCTCTGGCCCTGAGGGCCACAGACCTACTGGGCTTCAAGCTCAAGGCTCTGCCTGGGCCTGCTGCTTCTGCCAGGGGCTCATTTTTTCCTGGAAAGACAAAGCCATGGCCTCACCCCACGCCTGCACTTTGCCACGGCAGGCAGCCCAGATGTAGGAAAGGCTCTGTGGAGTCAGAAGTGCCGAGACAGGCAGATGGCACCAGAGGGTTTGGGGGCCAGGGCGCAAGTGGGCTAGCCCCTCCTCCCGGGAGTCGGGGAGGCCCGGCCTTCCTAGTGCCCAGGCCACGGCTCCGGGGAGAAACCCGCCATGGAGGGCACGCGGGAGGCCCTCTGCCTGAGGTGGCAGGTGTCACGCCAGGGCCACTGCAAGCCTGGCTCGGCTTGCCTGCTTTCTCCAAAGGAGGCTGGCCGACCAGCCGAACCTGGCACCTGGGCCAGGCCCCTTCCAAGGGGACGAGTTCCAGAGGCTAGAGCCCTGGGGGCGGCTGCCAAGTCTCCTGGGGCGTGTGCTGGGCCCCCGTCAGAGGAGGAAGCAGCCTGGTAAACGGTGTGCCAGGCCTGAGATCTGGAGGCCTCCCACAGCCGGGTCCCTGTCCTGCCCAGGCCCCCCGAGGGAGGACGATGGTCGGGCAGTGGCGAGCGGGGTGGGGCTGGCGCCGAGCCTGCCCTTGGATGCCCCGGGGAAGGGCGCCGGGGGATGGGCTGCCCCTGGCCGGGTCTGAGGGACCGACCCAGCTCGGGGCTGTCGGGGGCAGAGAGAGAACCCCCCTCCGCCCTTTCCCTTCAGGTTCTTAGGGCTGGCCAAATCCTTCCCAAGACAGCTTGTCTGGAGAAAATCAGACCCAGCTGAAGAACATGTGTCCATGGGGGAAACCCGGGAAACTGAGTCTCCCCACACAATAGCAGAGATTCTCATCTTGCATCCTCTCCTGAGCTAATGACAAAGGTGGATGTCCCGGGTGGGCCTGTGGAATGGGAGAGGGGAGGAAGTCTATTGTCATGCAGAGGGACATGGAAAGACTTGTCTGAAGCTTATCCCCTGCACTGGGGTCAGGTCGGGAAGGGACGGCACAGAGGTGAGCAGGAACCAACCGGCCTCTCTGTGGTGGGGCTGGCCCCGGGGCAGGCGTGGGGGTGATGGCTGGAAGTGGGATGGCGCGTGAGTTGGCACCAGCCAGCGGTGGAGGCAGAGACTCAGAGGTCAGGGATCTCTCTCTCTGTCTCTGTCTCTCTCTCTCTCCCTCAGGGAGCTGAGGAGAGTAAGGTGGCGCCCCCTGCCCACCTCGCCTACCTCTCCATGGGCCCTTCTTTCTCTGGCCGCTCCGGGAGCCCTGCGGGCTTGGGTTCAACCCCCCACACACCGCACAGGCCAAGGGCGCATGCGCGACCGCCGGGGCCTAGGGCTGACCTCGGGGGGGGGGGGGGGTCCTCAGTGAAGGCCCCGCCCTCCCTCCAGGCTCTGACCCAGCTGCAGCTCTTCCATCGCCGCCCTTCTGGACTCGGCTTCAGCTGTCTCCCTCCCCTCCCCCACTCCCACTCAGCTTGCAGGCCGCTTCCCTGCCTTGAAAGCATGGCTCTGGCCCTGAGGGCCACAGACCTACTGGGCTTCAAGCTCAAGGCTCTGCCTGGGCCTGCTGCTTCTGCCAGGGGCTCATTTTTTCCTGGAAAGACAAAGCCATGGCCTCACCCCACGCCTGCACTTTGCCACGGCAGGCAGCCCAGATGTAGGAAAGGCTCTGTGGAGTCAGAAGTGCCGAGACAGGCAGATGGCACCAGAGGGTTTGGGGGCCAGGGCGCAAGTGGGCTAGCCCCTCCTCCCGGGAGTCGGGGAGGCCCGGCCTTCCTAGTGCCCAGGCCACGGCTCCGGGGAGAAACCCGCCATGGAGGGCACGCGGGAGGCCCTCTGCCTGAGGTGGCAGGTGTCACGCCAGGGCCACTGCAAGCCTGGCTCGGCTTGCCTGCTTTCTCCAAAGGAGGCTGGCCGACCAGCCGAACCTGGCACCTGGGCCAGGCCCCTTCCAAGGGGACGAGTTCCAGAGGCTAGAGCCCTGGGGGCGGCTGCCAAGTCTCCTGGGGCGTGTGCTGGGCCCCCGTCAGAGGAGGAAGCAGCCTGGTAAACGGTGTGCCAGGCCTGAGATCTGGAGGCCTCCCACAGCCGGGTCCCTGTCCTGCCCAGGCCCCCCGAGGGAGGACGATGGTCGGGCAGTGGCGAGCGGGATGGGGCTGGCGCCGAGCCTGCCCTTGGATGCCCCGGGGAAGGGCGCCGGGGGATGGGCTGCCCCTGGCCAGGTCTGAGGGACCGACCCAGCTCAGGGCTGTCGGGGGCAGAGAGAGAACCCCCCTCCGCCCTTTCCCTTCAGGTTCTTAGGGCTGGCCAAATCCTTCCCAAGACAGCTTGTCTGGAGAAAATCAGACCCAGCTGAAGAACATGTGTCCATGGGGGAAACCCGGGAAACTGAGTCTCCCCACACAATAGCAGAGATTCTCATCTTGCATCCTCTCCTGAGCTAATGACAAAGGTGGATGTCCCGGGTGGGCCTGTGGAATGGGAGAGGGGAGGAAGTCTATTGTCATGCAGAGGGACATGGAAAGACTTGTCTGAAGCTTATCCCCTGCACTGGGGTCAGGTCGGGAAGGGAGGGAAGGGACGGCACAGAGGTGAGCAGGAACCAACCGGCCTCTCTGTGGTGGGGCTGGCCCCGGGGCAGGCGTGGGGGTGATGGCTGGAAGTGGGATGGCGCGTGAGTTGGCACCAGCCAGCGGTGGAGGCAGAGACTCAGAGGTCAGGGATCTCTCTCTCTGTCTCTGTCTCTCTCTCTCTCCCTCAGGGAGCTGAGGAGAGTAAGGTGGCGCCCCCTGCCCACCTCGCCTACCTCTCCATGGGCCCTTCTTTCTCTGGCCGCTCCGGGAGCCCTGCGGGCTTGGGTTCAACCCCCCACACACCGCACAGGCCAAGGGCGCATGCGCGACCGCCGGGGCCTAGGGCTGGCCTCGGGGGGGGGGGGGGTCCTCAGTGAAGGCCCCGCCCTCCCTCCAGGCTCTGACCCAGCTGCAGCTCTTCCATCGCCGCCCTTCTGGACTCGGCTTCAGCTGTCTCCCTCCCCTCCCCCACTCCCACTCAGCTTGCAGGCCGCTTCCCTGCCTTGAAAGCATGGCTCTGGCCCTGAGGGCCACAGACCTACTGGGCTTCAAGCTCAAGGCTCTGCCTGGGCCTGCTGCTTCGGCCAGGGGCTCATTTTTTCCTGGAAAGACAAAGCCATGGCCTCACCCCACGCCTGCACTTTGCCACGGCAGGCAGCCCAGATGTAGGAAAGGCTCTGTGGAGTCAGAAGTGCCGAGACAGGCAGATGGCACCAGAGGGTTTGGGGGCCAGGGCGCAAGTGGGCTAGCCCCTCCTCCCGGGAGTCGGGGAGGCCCGGCCTTCCTAGTGCCCAGGCCACGGCTCCGGGGAGAAACCCGCCATGGAGGGCACGCGGGAGGCCCTCTGCCTGAGGTGGCAGGTGTCACGCCAGGGCCACTGCAAGCCTGGCTCGGCTTGCCTGCTTTCTCCAAAGGAGGCTGGCCGACCAGCCGAACCTGGCACCTGGGCCAGGCCCCTTCCAAGGGGACGAGTTCCAGAGGCTAGAGCCCTGGGGGCGGCTGCCAAGTCTCCTGGGGCGTGTGCTGGGCCCCCGTCAGAGGAGGAAGCAGCCTGGTAAACGGTGTGCCAGGCCTGAGATCTGGAGGCCTCCCACAGCCGGGTCCCTGTCCTGCCCAGGCCCCCGAGGGAGGACGATGGTCGGGCAGTGGCGAGCGGGGTGGGGCTGGCGCCGAGCCTGCCCTTGGATGCCCCGGGGAAGGGCGCCGGGGGATGGGCTGCCCCTGGCCGGGTCTGAGGGACCGACCCAGCTCGGGGCTGTCGGGGGCAGAGAGAGAACCCCCCTCCGCCCTTTCCCTTCAGGTTCTTAGGGCTGGCCAAATCCTTCCCAAGACAGCTTGTCTGGAGAAAATCAGACCCAGCTGAAGAACATGTGTCCATGGGGGAAACCCGGGAAACTGAGTCTCCCCACACAATAGCAGAGATTCTCATCTTGCATCCTCTCCTGAGCTAATGACAAAGGTGGATGTCCCGGGTGGGCCTGTGGAATGGGAGAGGGGAGGAAGTCTATTGTCATGCAGAGGGACATGGAAAGACTTGTCTGAAGCTTATCCCCTGCACTGGGGTCAGGTCGGGAAGGGACGGCACAGAGGTGAGCAGGAACCAACCGGCCTCTCTGTGGTGGGGCTGGCCCCGGGGCAGGCGTGGGGGTGATGGCTGGAAGTGGGATGGCGCGTGAGTTGGCACCAGCCAGCAGTGGAGGCAGAGACTCAGAGGTCAGGGATCTCTCTCTCTGTCTCTGTCTCTGTCTCTCTCCCTCAGGGAGCTGAGGAGAGTAAGGTGGCGCCCCCTGCCCACCTCGCCTACCTCTCCATGGGCCCTTCTTTCTCTGGCCGCTCCGGGAGCCCTGCGGGCTTGGGTTCAACCCCCCACACACCGCACAGGCCAAGGGCGCATGCGTGACCGCCGGGGCCTAGGGCTGGCCTCGGGGGGGGGGGGGGGTCCTCAGTGAAGGCCCCGCCCTCCCTCCAGGCTCTGACCCAGCTGCAGCTCTTCCATCGCCGCCCTTCTGGACTCGGCTTCAGCTGTCTCCCTCCCCTCCCCCACTCCCACTCAGCTTGCAGGCCGCTTCCCTGCCTTGAAAGCATGGCTCTGGCCCTGAGGGCCACAGACCTACTGGGCTTCAAGCTCAAGGCTCTGCCTGGGCCTGCTGCTTCGGCCAGGGGCTCATTTTTTCCTGGAAAGACAAAGCCATGGCCTCACCCCACGCCTGCACTTTGCCACGGCAGGCAGCCCAGATGTAGGAAAGGCTCTGTGGAGTCAGAAGTGCCGAGACAGGCAGATGGCACCAGAGGGTTTGGGGGCCAGGGCGCAAGTGGGCTAGCCCCTCCTCCCGGGAGTCGGGGAGGCCCGGCCTTCCTAGTGCCCAGGCCACGGCTCCGGGGAGAAACCCGCCATGGAGGGCACGCGGGAGGCCCTCTGCCTGAGGTGGCAGGTGTCACGCCAGGGCCACTGCAAGCCTGGCTCGGCTTGCCTGCTTTCTCCAAAGGAGGCTGGCCGACCAGCCGAACCTGGCACCTGGGCCAGGCCCCTTCCAAGGGGACGAGTTCCAGAGGCTAGAGCCCTGGGGGCGGCTGCCAAGTCTCCTGGGGCGTGTGCTGGGCCCCCGTCAGAGGAGGAAGCAGCCTGGTAAACGGTGTGCCAGGCCTGAGATCTGGAGGCCTCCCACAGCCGGGTCCCTGTCCTGCCCAGGCCCCCCGAGGGAGGACGATGGTCGGGCAGTGGCGAGCGGGGTGGGGCTGGCGCCGAGCCTGCCCTTGGATGCCCCGGGGAAGGGCGCCGGGGGATGGGCTGCCCCTGGCCGGGTCTGAGGGACCGACCCAGCTCGGGGCTGTCGGGGGCAGAGAGAGAACCCCCCTCCGCCCTTTCCCTTCAGGTTCTTAGGGCTGGCCAAATCCTTCCCAAGACAGCTTGTCTGGAGAAAATCAGACCCAGCTGAAGAACATGTGTCCATGGGGGAAACCCGGGAAACTGAGTCTCCCCACACAATAGCAGAGATTCTCATCTTGCATCCTCTCCTGAGCTAATGACAAAGGTGGATGTCCCGGGTGGGCCTGTGGAATGGGAGAGGGGAGGAAGTCTATTGTCATGCAGAGGGACATGGAAAGACTTGTCTGAAGCTTATCCCCTGCACTGGGGTCAGGTCGGGAAGGGAGGGAAGGGACGGCACAGAGGTGAGCAGGAACCAACCGGCCTCTCTGTGGTGGGGCTGGCCCCGGGGCAGGCGTGGGGGTGATGGCTGGAAGTGGGATGGCGCGTGAGTTGGCACCAGCCAGCGGTGGAGGCAGAGACTCAGAGGTCAGGGATCTCTCTCTCTGTCTCTGTCTCTCTCTCTCTCCCTCAGGGAGCTGAGGAGAGTAAGGTGGCGCCCCCTGCCCACCTCGCCTACCTCTCCATGGGCCCTTCTTTCTCTGGCCGCTCCGGGAGCCCTGCGGGCTTGGGTTCAACCCCCCACACACCGCACAGGCCAAGGGCGCATGCGCGACCGCCGGGGCCTAGGGCTGACCTCGGGGGGGGGGGTCCTCAGTGAAGGCCCCGCCCTCCCTCCAGGCTCTGACCCAGCTGCAGCTCTTCCATCGCCGCCCTTCTGGACTCGGCTTCAGCTGTCTCCCTCCCCTCCCCCACTCCCACTCAGCTTGCAGGCCGCTTCCCTGCCTTGAAAGCATGGCTCTGGCCCTGAGGGCCACAGACCTACTGGGCTTCAAGCTCAAGGCTCTGCCTGGGCCTGCTGCTTCGGCCAGGGGCTCATTTTTTCCTGGAAAGACAAAGCCATGGCCTCACCCCACGCCTGCACTTTGCCACGGCAGGCAGCCCAGATGTAGGAAAGGCTCTGTGGAGTCAGAAGTGCCGAGACAGGCAGATGGCACCAGAGGGTTTGGGGGCCAGGGCGCAAGTGGGCTAGCCCCTCCTCCCGGGAGTCGGGGAGGCCCGGCCTTCCTAGTGCCCAGGCCACGGCTCCGGGGAGAAACCCGCCATGGAGGGCACGCGGGAGGCCCTCTGCCTGAGGTGGCAGGTGTCACGCCAGGGCCACTGCAAGCCTGGCTCGGCTTGCCTGCTTTCTCCAAAGGAGGCTGGCCGACCAGCCGAACCTGGCACCTGGGCCAGGCCCCTTCCAAGGGGACGAGTTCCAGAGGCTAGAGCCCTGGGGGCGGCTGCCAAGTCTCCTGGGGCGTGTGCTGGGCCCCCGTCAGAGGAGGAAGCAGCCTGGTAAACGGTGTGCCAGGCCTGAGATCTGGAGGCCTCCCACAGCCGGGTCCCTGTCCTGCCCAGGCCCCCCGAGGGAGGACGATGGTCGGGCAGTGGCGAGCGGGGTGGGGCTGGCGCCGAGCCTGCCCTTGGATGCCCCGGGGAAGGGCGCTGGGGGATGGGCTGCCCCTGGCCGGGTCTGAGGGACCGACCCAGCTCGGGGCTGTCGGGGGCAGAGAGAGAACCCCCCTCCGCCCTTTCCCTTCAGGTTCTTAGGGCTGGCCAAATCCTTCCCAAGACAGCTTGTCTGGAGAAAATCAGACCCAGCTGAAGAACATGTGTCCATGGGGGAAACCCGGGAAACTGAGTCTCCCCACACAATAGCAGAGATTCTCATCTTGCATCCTCTCCTGAGCTAATGACAAAGGTGGATGTCCCGGGTGGGCCTGTGGAATGGGAGAGGGGAGGAAGTCTATTGTCATGCAGAGGGACATGGAAAGACTTGTCTGAAGCTTATCCCCTGCACTGGGGTCAGGTCGGGAAGGGACGGCACAGAGGTGAGCAGGAACCAACCGGCCTCTCTGTGGTGGGGCTGGCCCCGGGGCAGGCGTGGGGGTGATGGCTGGAAGTGGGATGGCGCGTGAGTTGGCACCAGCCAGCGGTGGAGGCAGAGACTCAGAGGTCAGGGATCTCTCTCTCTGTCTCTGTCTCTGTCTCTCTCCCTCAGGGATCTGAGGAGAGTAAGGTGGCGCCCCCTGCCCACCTCGCCTACCTCTCCATGGGCCCTTCTTTCTCTGGCCGCTCCGGGAGCCCTGCGGGCTTGGGTTCAACCCCCCACACACCGCACAGGCCAAGGGCGCATGCGCGACCGCCGGGGCCTAGGGCTGGCCTCCGAGGGGGGGGTCCTCAGTGAAGGCCCCGCCCTCCCTCCAGGCTCTGACCCAGCTGCAGCTCTTCCATCGCCGCCCTTCTGGACTCGGCTTCAGCTGTCTCCCTCCCCTCCCCCACTCCCACTCAGCTTGCAGGCCGCTTCCCTGCCTTGAAAGCATGGCTCTGGCCCTGAGGGCCACAGACCTACTGGGCTTCAAGCTCAAGGCTCTGCCTGGGCCTGCTGCTTCGGCCAGGGGCTCATTTTTTCCTGGAAAGACAAAGCCATGGCCTCACCCCACGCCTGCACTTTGCCACGGCAGGCAGCCCAGATGTAGGAAAGGCTCTGTGGAGTCAGAAGTGCCGAGACAGGCAGATGGCACCAGAGGGTTTGGGGGCCAGGGCGCAAGTGGGCTAGCCCCTCCTCCCGGGAGTCGGGGAGGCCCGGCCTTCCTAGTGCCCAGGCCACGGCTCCGGGGAGAAACCCGCCATGGAGGGCACGCGGGAGGCCCTCTGCCTGAGGTGGCAGGTGTCACGCCAGGGCCACTGCAAGCCTGGCTCGGCTTGCCTGCTTTCTCCAAAGGAGGCTGGCCGACCAGCCGAACCTGGCACCTGGGCCAGGCCCCTTCCAAGGGGACGAGTTCCAGAGGCTAGAGCCCTGGGGGCGGCTGCCAAGTCTCCTGGGGCGTGTGCTGGGCCCCCGTCAGAGGAGGAAGCAGCCTGGTAAACGGTGTGCCAGGCCTGAGATCTGGAGGCCTCCCACAGCCGGGTCCCTGTCCTGCCCAGGCCCCCCGAGGGAGGACGATGGTCGGGCAGTGGCGAGCGGGGTGGGGCTGGCGCCGAGCCTGCCCTTGGATGCCCCGGGGAAGGGCGCCGGGGGATGGGCTGCCCCTGGCCGGGTCTGAGGGACCGACCCAGCTCGGGGCTGTCGGGGGCAGAGAGAGAACCCCCCTCCGCCCTTTCCCTTCAGGTTCTTAGGGCTGGCCAAATCCTTCCCAAGACAGCTTGTCTGGAGAAAATCAGACCCAGCTGAAGAACATGTGTCCATGGGGGAAACCCGGGAAACTGAGTCTCCCCACACAATAGCAGAGATTCTCATCTTGCATCCTCTCCTGAGCTAATGACAAAGGTGGATGTCCCGGGTGGGCCTGTGGAATGGGAGAGGGGAGGAAGTCTATTGTCATGCAGAGGGACATGGAAAGACTTGTCTGAAGCTTATCCCCTGCACTGGGGTCAGGTCGGGAAGGGAGGGAAGGGACGGCACAGAGGTGAGCAGGAACCAACCGGCCTCTCTGTGGTGGGGCTGGCCCCGGGGCAGGCGTGGGGGTGATGGCTGGAAGTGGGATGGCGCGTGAGTTGGCACCAGCCAGCGGTGGAGGCAGAGACTCAGAGGTCAGGGATCTCTCTCTCTGTCTCTGTCTCTCTCTCTCTCCCTCAGGGAGCTGAGGAGAGTAAGGTGGCGCCCCCTGCCCACCTCGCCTACCTCTCCATGGGCCCTTCTTTCTCTGGCCGCTCCGGGAGCCCTGCGGGCTTGGGTTCAACCCCCCACACACCGCACAGGCCAAGGGCGCATGCGCGACCGCCGGGGCCTAGGGCTGGCCTCGGGGGGGGTGTCCTCAGTGAAGGCCCCGCCCTCCCTTCAGGCTCTGACCCAGCTGCAGCTCTTACATCGCCGCCCTTCTGGACTCGGCTTCAGCTGTCTCCCTCCCCTCCCCCACTCCCACTCAGCTTGCAGGCCGCTTCCCTGCCTTGAAAGCATGGCTCTGGCCCTGAGGGCCACAGACCTACTGGGCTTCAAGCTCAAGGCTCTGCCTGGGCCTGCTGCTTCGGCCAGGGGCTCATTTTTTCCTGGAAAGACAAAGCCATGGCCTCACCCCACGCCTGCACTTTGCCACGGCAGGCAGCCCAGATGTAGGAAAGGCTCTGTGGAGTCAGAAGTGCCGAGACAGGCAGATGGCACCAGAGGGTTTGGGGGCCAGGGCGCAAGTGGGCTAGCCCCTCCTCCCGGGAGTCGGGGAGGCCCGGCCTTCCTAGTGCCCAGGCCACGGCTCCGGGGAGAAACCCGCCATGGAGGGCACGCGGGAGGCCCTCTGCCTGAGGTGGCAGGTGTCACGCCAGGGCCACTGCAAGCCTGGCTCGGCTTGCCTGCTTTCTCCAAAGGAGGCTGGCCGACCAGCCGAACCTGGCACCTGGGCCAGGCCCCTTCCAAGGGGACGAGTTCCAGAGGCTAGAGCCCTGGGGGCGGCTGCCAAGTCTCCTGGGGCGTGTGCTGGGCCCCCGTCAGAGGAGGAAGCAGCCTGGTAAACGGTGTGCCAGGCCTGAGATCTGGAGGCCTCCCACAGCCGGGTCCCTGTCCTGCCCAGGCCCCCGAGGGAGGACGATGGTCGGGCAGTGGCGAGCGGGGTGGGGCTGGCGCCGAGCCTGCCCTTGGATGCCCCGGGGAAGGGCGCCGGGGGATGGGCTGCCCCTGGCCGGGTCTGAGGGACCGACCCAGCTCGGGGCTGTCGGGGGCAGAGAGAGAACCCCCCTCCGCCCTTTCCCTTCAGGTTCTTAGGGCTGGCCAAATCCTTCCCAAGACAGCTTGTCTGGAGAAAATCAGACCCAGCTGAAGAACATGTGTCCATGGGGGAAACCCGGGAAACTGAGTCTCCCCACACAATAGCAGAGATTCTCATCTTGCATCCTCTCCTGAGCTAATGACAAAGGTGGATGTCCCGGGTGGGCCTGTGGAATGGGAGAGGGGAGGAAGTCTATTGTCATGCAGAGGGACATGGAAAGACTTGTCTGAAGCTTATCCCCTGCACTGGGGTCAGGTCGGGAAGGGACGGCACAGAGGTGAGCAGGAACCAACCGGCCTCTCTGTGGTGGGGCTGGCCCCGGGGCAGGCGTGGGGGTGATGGCTGGAAGTGGGATGGCGCGTGAGTTGGCACCAGCCAGCAGTGGAGGCAGAGACTCAGAGGTCAGGGATCTCTCTCTCTGTCTCTGTCTCTGTCTCTCTCCCTCAGGGAGCTGAGGAGAGTAAGGTGGCGCCCCCTGCCCACCTCGCCTACCTCTCCATGGGCCCTTCTTTCTCTGGCCGCTCCGGGAGCCCTGCGGGCTTGGGTTCAACCCCCCACACACCGCACAGGCCAAGGGCGCATGCGCGACCGCCGGGGCCTAGGGCTGGCCTCGGGGGGGGGGGTCCTCAGTGAAGGCCCCGCCCTCCCTCCAGGCTCTGACCCAGCTGCAGCTCTTCCATCGCCGCCCTTCTGGACTCGGCTTCAGCTGTCTCCCTCCCCTCCCCCACTCCCACTCAGCTTGCAGGCCGCTTCCCTGCCTTGAAAGCATGGCTCTGGCCCTGAGGGCCACAGACCTACTGGGCTTCAAGCTCAAGGCTCTGCCTGGGCCTGCTGCTTCGGCCAGGGGCTCATTTTTTCCTGGAAAGACAAAGCCATGGCCTCACCCCACGCCTGCACTTTGCCACGGCAGGCAGCCCAGATGTAGGAAAGGCTCTGTGGAGTCAGAAGTGCCGAGACAGGCAGATGGCACCAGAGGGTTTGGGGGCCAGGGCGCAAGTGGGCTAGCCCCTCCTCCCGGGAGTCGGGGAGGCCCGGCCTTCCTAGTGCCCAGGCCACGGCTCCGGGGAGAAACCCGCCATGGAGGGCACGCGGGAGGCCCTCTGCCTGAGGTGGCAGGTGTCACGCCAGGGCCACAGCAAGCCTGGCTCGGCTTGCCTGCTTTCTCCAAAGGAGGCTGGCCGACCACCCGAACCTGGCACCTGGGCCAGGCCCCTTCCAAGGGGACGAGTTCCAGAGGCTAGAGCCCTGGGGGCGGCTGCCAAGTCTCCTGGGGCGTGTGCTGGGCCCCCGTCAGAGGAGGAAGCAGCCTGGTAAACGGTGTGCCAGGCCTGAGATCTGGAGGCCTCCCACAGCCGGGTCCCTGTCCTGCCCAGGCCCCCCGAGGGAGGACGATGGTCGGGCAGTGGCGAGCGGGGTGGGGCTGGCGCCGAGCCTGCCCTTGGATGCCCCAGGGAAGGGCGCCGGGGGATGGGCTGCCCCTGGCCGGGTCTGAGGGACCGACCCAGCTCGGGGCTGTCGGGGGCAGAGAGAGAACCCCCCTCCGCCCTTTCCCTTCAGGTTCTTAGGGCTGGCCAAATCCTTCCCAAGACAGCTTGTCTGGAGAAAATCAGACCCAGCTGAAGAACATGTGTCCATGGGGGAAACCCGGGAAACTGAGTCTCCCCACACAATAGCAGAGATTCTCATCTTGCATCCTCTCCTGAGCTAATGACAAATGTGGATGTCCCGGGTGGGCCTGTGGAATGGGAGAGGGGAGGAAGTCTATTGTCATGCAGAGGGACATGGAAAGACTTGTCTGAAGCTTATCCCCTGCACTGGGGTCAGGTCGGGAAGGGAGGGAAGGGACGGCACAGAGGTGAGCAGGAACCAACCGGCCTCTCTGTGGTGGGGCTGGCCCCGGGGCAGGCGTGGGGGTGATGGCTGGAAGTGGGATGGCGCGTGAGTTGGCACCAGCCAGCGGTGGAGGCAGAGACTCAGAGGTCAGGGATCTCTCTCTCTGTCTCTGTCTCTCTCTCTCTCCCTCAGGGAGCTGAGGAGAGTAAGGTGGCGCCCCCTGCCCACCTCGCCTACCTCTCCATGGGCCCTTCTTTCTCTGGCCGCTCCGGGAGCCCTGCGGGCTTGGGTTCAACCCCCCACACACCGCACAGGCCAAGGGCGCATGCGCGACCGCCGGGGCCTAGGGCTGGCCTCGGGGGGGGGGGTCCTCAGTGAAGGCCCCGCCCTCCCTCCAGGCTCTGACCCAGCTGCAGCTCTTCCATCGCCGCCCTTCTGGACTCGGCTTCAGCTGTCTCCCTCCCCTCCCCCACTCCCACTCAGCTTGCAGGCCGCTTCCCTGCCTTGAAAGCATGGCTCTGGCCCTGAGGGCCACAGACCTACTGGGCTTCAAGCTCAAGGCTCTGCCTGGGCCTGCTGCTTCGGCCAGGGGCTCATTTTTTCCTGGAAAGACAAAGCCATGGCCTCACCCCACGCCTGCACTTTGCCACGGCAGGCAGCCCAGATGTAGGAAAGGCTCTGTGGAGTCAGAAGTGCCGAGACAGGCAGATGGCACCAGAGGGTTTGGGGGCCAGGGCGCAAGTGGGCTAGCCCCTCCTCCCGGGAGTCGGGGAGGCCCGGCCTTCCTAGTGCCCAGGCCACGGCTCCGGGGAGAAACCCGCCATGGAGGGCACGCGGGAGGCCCTCTGCCTGAGGTGGCAGGTGTCACGCCAGGGCCACTGCAAGCCTGGCTCGGCTTGCCTGCTTTCTCCAAAGGAGGCTGGCCGACCAGCCGAACCTGGCACCTGGGCCAGGCCCCTTCCAAGGGGACGAGTTCCAGAGGCTAGAGCCCTGGGGGCGGCTGCCAAGTCTCCTGGGGCGTGTGCTGGGCCCCCGTCAGAGGAGGAAGCAGCCTGGTAAACGGTGTGCCAGGCCTGAGATCTGGAGGCCTCCCACAGCCGGGTCCCTGTCCTGCCCAGGCCCCCCGAGGGAGGACGATGGTCGGGCAGTGGCGAGCGGGGTGGGGCTGGCGCCGAGCCTGCCCTTGGATGCCCCAGGGAAGGGCGCCGGGGGATGGGCTGCCCCTGGCCGGGTCTGAGGGACCGACCCAGCTCGGGGCTGTCGGGGGCAGAGAGAGAACCCCCCTCCGCCCTTTCCCTTCAGGTTCTTAGGGCTGGCCAAATCCTTCCCAAGACAGCTTGTCTGGAGAAAATCAGACCCAGCTGAAGAACATGTGTCCATGGGGGAAACCCGGGAAACTGAGTCTCCCCACACAATAGCAGAGATTCTCATCTTGCATCCTCTCCTGAGCTAATGACAAAGGTGGATGTCCCGGGTGGGCCTGTGGAATGGGAGAGGGGAGGAAGTCTATTGTCATGCAGAGGGACATGGAAAGACTTGTCTGAAGCTTATCCCCTGCACTGGGGTCAGGTCGGGAAGGGAGGGAAGGGACGGCACAGAGGTGAGCAGGAACCAACCGGCCTCTCTGTGGTGGGGCTGGCCCCGGGGCAGGCGTGGGGGTGATGGCTGGAAGTGGGATGGCGCGTGAGTTGGCACCAGCCAGCGGTGGAGGCAGAGACTCAGAGGTCAGGGATCTCTCTCTCTGTCTCTGTCTCTCTCTCTCTCCCTCAGGGAGCTGAGGAGAGTAAGGTGGCGCCCCCTGCCCACCTCGCCTACCTCTCCATGGGCCCTTCTTTCTCTGGCCGCTCCGGGAGCCCTGCGGGCTTGGGTTCAACCCCCCACACACCGCACAGGCCAAGGGCGCATGCGCGACCGCCGGGGCCTAGGGCTGGCCTCGGGGGGGGGGGGGGGTCCTCAGTGAAGGCCCCGCCCTCCCTCCAGGCTCTGACCCAGCTGCAGCTCTTCCATCGCCGCCCTTCTGGACTCGGCTTCAGCTGTCTCCCTCCCCTCCCCCACTCCCACTCAGCTTGCAGGCCGCTTCCCTGCCTTGAAAGCATGGCTCTGGCCCTGAGGGCCACAGACCTACTGGGCTTCAAGCTCAAGGCTCTGCCTGGGCCTGCTGCTTCGGCCAGGGGCTCATTTTTTCCTGGAAAGACAAAGCCATGGCCTCACCCCACGCCTGCACTTTGCCACGGCAGGCAGCCCAGATGTAGGAAAGGCTCTGTGGAGTCAGAAGTGCCGAGACAGGCAGATGGCACCAGAGGGTTTGGGGGCCAGGGCGCAAGTGGGCTAGCCCCTCCTCCCGGGAGTCGGGGAGGCCCGGCCTTCCTAGTGCCCAGGCCACGGCTCCGGGGAGAAACCCGCCATGGAGGGCACGCGGGAGGCCCTCTGCCTGAGGTGGCAGGTGTCACGCCAGGGCCACTGCAAGCCTGGCTCGGCTTGCCTGCTTTCTCCAAAGGAGGCTGGCCGACCAGCCGAACCTGGCACCTGGGCCAGGCCCCTTCCAAGGGGACGAGTTCCAGAGGCTAGAGCCCTGGGGGCGGCTGCCAAGTCTCCTGGGGCGTGTGCTGGGCCCCCGTCAGAGGAGGAAGCAGCCTGGTAAACGGTGTGCCAGGCCTGAGATCTGGAGGCCTCCCACAGCCGGGTCCCTGTCCTGCCCAGGCCCCCCGAGGGAGGACGATGGTCGGGCAGTGGCGAGCGGGGTGGGGCTGGCGCCGAGCCTGCCCTTGGATGCCCCGGGGAAGGGCGCCGGGGGATGGGCTGCCCCTGGCCGGGTCTGAGGGACCGACCCAGCTCGGGGCTGTCGGGGGCAGAGAGAGAACCCCCCTCCGCCCTTTCCCTTCAGGTTCTTAGGGCTGGCCAAATCCTTCCCAAGACAGCTTGTCTGGAGAAAATCAGACCCAGCTGAAGAACATGTGTCCATGGGGGAAACCCGGGAAACTGAGTCTCCCCACACAATAGCAGAGATTCTCATCTTGCATCCTCTCCTGAGCTAATGACAAAGGTGGATGTCCCGGGTGGGCCTGTGGAATGGGAGAGGGGAGGAAGTCTATTGTCATGCAGAGGGACATGGAAAGACTTGTCTGAAGCTTATCCCCTGCACTGGGGTCAGGTCGGGAAGGGAGGGAAGGGACGGCACAGAGGTGAGCAGGAACCAACCGGCCTCTCTGTGGTGGGGCTGGCCCCGGGGCAGGCGTGGGGGTGATGGCTGGAAGTGGGATGGCGCGTGAGTTGGCACCAGCCAGCGGTGGAGGCAGAGACTCAGAGGTCAGGGATCTCTCTCTCTGTCTCTGTCTCTCTCTCTCTCCCTCAGGGAGCTGAGGAGAGTAAGGTGGCGCCCCCTGCCCACCTCGCCTACCTCTCCATGGGCCCTTCTTTCTCTGGCCGCTCCGGGAGCCCTGCGGGCTTGGGTTCAACCCCCCACACACCGCACAGGCCAAGGGCGCATGCGCGACCGCCGGGGCCTAGGGCTGGCCTCGGGGGGGGGGGGGTCCTCAGTGAAGGCCCCGCCCTCCCTCCAGGCTCTGACCCAGCTGCAGCTCTTCCATCGCCGCCCTTCTGGACTCGGCTTCAGCTGTCTCCCTCCCCTCCCCCACTCCCACTCAGCTTGCAGGCCGCTTCCCTGCCTTGAAAGCATGGCTCTGGCCCTGAGGGCCACAGACCTACTGGGCTTCAAGCTCAAGGCTCTGCCTGGGCCTGCTGCTTCGGCCAGGGGCTCATTTTTTCCTGGAAAGACAAAGCCATGGCCTCACCCCACGCCTGCACTTTGCCACGGCAGGCAGCCCAGATGTAGGAAAGGCTCTGTGGAGTCAGAAGTGCCGAGACAGGCAGATGGCACCAGAGGGTTTGGGGGCCAGGGCGCAAGTGGGCTAGCCCCTCCTCCCGGGAGTCGGGGAGGCCCGGCCTTCCTAGTGCCCAGGCCACGGCTCCGGGGAGAAACCCGCCATGGAGGGCACGCGGGAGGCCCTCTGCCTGAGGTGGCAGGTGTCACGCCAGGGCCACTGCAAGCCTGGCTCGGCTTGCCTGCTTTCTCCAAAGGAGGCTGGCCGACCAGCCGAACCTGGCACCTGGGCCAGGCCCCTTCCAAGGGGACGAGTTCCAGAGGCTAGAGCCCTGGGGGCGGCTGCCAAGTCTCCTGGGGCGTGTGCTGGGCCCCCGTCAGAGGAGGAAGCAGCCTGGTAAACGGTGTGCCAGGCCTGAGATCTGGAGGCCTCCCACAGCCGGGTCCCTGTCCTGCCCAGGCCCCCCGAGGGAGGACGATGGTCGGGCAGTGGCGAGCGGGGTGGGGCTGGCGCCGAGCCTGCCCTTGGATGCCCCAGGGAAGGGCGCCGGGGGATGGGCTGCCCCTGGCCGGGTCTGAGGGACCGACCCAGCTCGGGGCTGTCGGGGGCAGAGAGAGAACCCCCCTCCGCCCTTTCCCTTCAGGTTCTTAGGGCTGGCCAAATCCTTCCCAAGACAGCTTGTCTGGAGAAAATCAGACCCAGCTGAAGAACATGTGTCCATGGGGGGAAACCCGGGAAACTGAGTCTCCCCACACAATAGCAGAGATTCTCATCTTGCATCCTCTCCTGAGCTAATGACAAAGGTGGATGTCCCGGGTGGGCCTGTGGAATGGGAGAGGGGAGGAAGTCTATTGTCATGCAGAGGGACATGGAAAGACTTGTCTGAAGCTTATCCCCTGCACTGGGGTCAGGTCGGGAAGGGAGGGAAGGGACGGCACAGAGGTGAGCAGGAACCAACCGGCCTCTCTGTGGTGGGGCTGGCCCCGGGGCAGGCGTGGGGGTGATGGCTGGAAGTGGGATGGCGCGTGAGTTGGCACCAGCCAGCGGTGGAGGCAGAGACTCAGAGGTCAGGGATCTCTCTCTCTGTCTCTGTCTCTCTCTCTCTCCCTCAGGGAGCTGAGGAGAGTAAGGTGGCGCCCCCTGCCCACCTCGCCTACCTCTCCATGGGCCCTTCTTTCTCTGGCCGCTCCGGGAGCCCTGCGGGCTTGGGTTCAACCCCCCACACACCGCACAGGCCAAGGGCGCATGCGCGACCGCCGGGGCCTAGGGCTGGCCTCGGGGGGGGGGGGGGGTCCTCAGTGAAGGCCCCGCCCTCCCTCCAGGCTCTGACCCAGCTGCAGCTCTTCCATCGCCGCCCTTCTGGACTCGGCTTCAGCTGTCTCCCTCCCCTCCCCCACTCCCACTCAGCTTGCAGGCCGCTTCCCTGCCTTGAAAGCATGGCTCTGGCCCTGAGGGCCACAGACCTACTGGGCTTCAAGCTCAAGGCTCTGCCTGGGCCTGCTGCTTCGGCCAGGGGCTCATTTTTTCCTGGAAAGACAAAGCCATGGCCTCACCCCACGCCTGCACTTTGCCACGGCAGGCAGCCCAGATGTAGGAAAGGCTCTGTGGAGTCAGAAGTGCCGAGACAGGCAGATGGCACCAGAGGGTTTGGGGGCCAGGGCGCAAGTGGGCTAGCCCCTCCTCCCGGGAGTCGGGGAGGCCCGGCCTTCCTAGTGCCCAGGCCACGGCTCCGGGGAGAAACCCGCCATGGAGGGCACGCGGGAGGCCCTCTGCCTGAGGTGGCAGGTGTCACGCCAGGGCCACTGCAAGCCTGGCTCGGCTTGCCTGCTTTCTCCAAAGGAGGCTGGCCGACCAGCCGAACCTGGCACCTGGGCCAGGCCCCTTCCAAGGGGACGAGTTCCAGAGGCTAGAGCCCTGGGGGCGGCTGCCAAGTCTCCTGGGGGCGTGTGCTGGGCCCCCGTCAGAGGAGGAAGCAGCCTGGTAAACGGGTTGTGCCAGGCCTGAGATCTGGAGGCCTCCCACAGCCGGGTCCCTGTCCTGCCCAGGCCCCCCGAGGGAGGACGATGGTCGGGCAGTGGGCGAGCGGGGTGGGGCTGGCGCCGAGCCTGCCCTTGGATGCCCCGGGGAAGGGCGCCGGGGGATGGGCTGCCCCTGGCCGGGTCTGAGGGACCGACCCAGCTCGGGGCTGTCGGGGGCAGAGAGAGAACCCCCCTCCGCCCTTTCCCTTCAGGTTCTTAGGGCTGGCCAAATCCTTCCCAAGACAGCTTGTCTGGAGAAAATCAGACCCAGCTGAAGAACATGTGTCCATGGGGGAAACCCGGGAAACTGAGTCTCCCCACACAATAGCAGAGATTCTCATCTTGCATCCTCTCCTGAGCTAATGACAAAGGTGGATGTCCCGGGTGGGCCTGTGGAATGGGAGAGGGAGGAAGTCTATTGTCATGCAGAGGGACATGGAAAGACTTGTCTGAAGCTTATCCCCTGCACTGGGGTCAGGTCGGGAAGGGAGGGAAGGGACGGCACAGAGGTGAGCAGGAACCAACCGGCCTCTCTGTGGTGGGGCTGGCCCCGGGGCAGGCGTGGGGGTGATGGCTGGAAGTGGGATGGCGCGTGAGTTGGCACCAGCCAGCGGTGGAGGCAGAGACTCAGAGGTCAGGGATCTCTCTCTCTGTCTCTGTCTCTCTCTCTCTCCCTCAGGGAGCTGAGGAGAGTAAGGTGGCGCCCCCTGCCCACCTCGCCTACCTCTCCATGGGCCCTTCTTTCTCTGGCCGCTCCGGGAGCCCTGCGGGCTTGGGTTCAACCCCCACACACCGCACAGGCCAAGGGCGCATGCGCGACCGCCGGGGCCTAGGGCTGGCCTCGGGGGGGGGGGGGTCCTCAGTGAAGGCCCCGCCCTCCCTCCAGGCTCTGACCCAGCTGCAGCTCTTCCATCGCCGCCCTTCTGGACTCGGCTTCAGCTGTCTCCCTCCCCT